>NC_080166.1:1560617-1628914 GCF_950295315.1 Erinaceus europaeus
TTTGGACCTGAAGTGTCTTCCTAGCTAGTTGCACACGTCTGACCAGAAGGAAAAGACAAAAGAAAAAGTAAACAGTTACTAGTATTTATTTAAAAAAAAAAAGACTGAACACATGTAACATATAACATCCTCTTAAAAACTCACTACAACCTTATGAAAGACGAAGACTTTAGCTGTTCACAGTATGTGTGTTTTGTAAACAGTTAATTCACTATAATGTAATTGAGAAAGTATATAAAAGGATTATTTCCAAGTGTTATAAAGGTCTCTGACTCACAGCCAACGAATGACACGGAACAGGTCTGTGTTTTTACGGGAGCTGAGCATCGTGATGTGACTTTACCTTTGGACTGCATCTATAAGGAGGTATAATATCTCAAATTCAGGCTGTTTCTCTCTCCATCCTGGCCAGCCTCATCTGAGTAATTCTAGAGGGAAATGTACTTAAGCTACACTCTTTCCTGAGAACAGAGGGGGATACGACAAGCCCCAGGGCACGATGCGATACCAGCCTTTCCTCAACAAAGAGCTGAACAGGGCTTCTTCTTGGGCACTGCAGTCAGCTATTCACTCTGTAATACTCACAGTTCTCACACACAGTTGGAAGGGCAAAACTAAGAGGAAAGACAGATAAGAAGTAATAGAAGCAATGGGTAGTATTTGAAAGCAAAGTAGGCAACTGAAAATATTAATGAAAATAATGATTGGCTGTCTTCTTTTTCTACCCATAAACACAAATGATTTAATGTTAAACTTAACAGTTAGCATTTCTGTGTCTTAATGAACACTGTGTGGCCACCCAGAAATATCTTGATCTTTTATACCACACCACGAAAGTGGTTAGAAAACTAGGTGAGTGGGGAGTCAGGCAGTAGCGCAGCGGGTTAAGCACAGGTGGCGCAAAGCACAAGGACTGGATTAAGGATCCCGGTTCGAGACCCCGGATCCCCACCTGCAGGGGAGTCGCTTCACAGGCGGTGAAGCAGATCTGCAGGTGTCTGTCTTTCTCTCCCCCTCTCTGTCTTCCCCTCCTCTCTCCATTTCTCTCTGTCCTATCCAACAACGACAACAACAATAATAATAACTACAACAATAAAACAGCAAGGGCAACAAAAGGGGATGAATAAATAAATTAAAAAAAAAGAAAGTTGTGCACTGATGTAATACGTTTAAAAAAATAAAAGAAAACTAGGTAAGTTCAGAAGACTGAACGTACCCATTCAAAATGGAAGAACTCGAAAGGAAGAAGACTTTAAATGTATAAATGTATTCATTTAGTTGTACAAAGTTTGTTTTTTTTTTTTTTCTGAAGTGTAATAAATCTTTGATAGCTTTTTGTTGTTGTTTTTAAAGTTCTGGTTAGCTGCGGCAAAGGCATCTTAGAAGAAGACACAGACGAGAGTAGTAAAAGCCGACGTCCCTTCAGCAACAAACTAGCTACTTTCCAGGTTCTACAATATTCTCATCTTTTAGGGTACTTGGTTACAGCAACCAAGAACTAGGGCATTCTACCTGCTTTGTATTTTTCTCATATTCAGTTAGTTATAGTAGGTTCTTCAGACACCTGTACACGACATTCGAGAGATTGCTTCTTAAAACAGGACTCATTTTCACACCCAAAAATAAATACGTTTCCCAGTTAGTATTTGATCTGCATAGATAAATTCTGCTTATGACTTAAGACACTTACCAACCCCCAAGCATAACACTCTTAGTAGAGGGAGAAACAAGTACTACTCGTGGTGAAAAGGAGAACCTTGCCATAACTCTGGGTACAGTCTGGATGAAAGCGAGCACGTTCTCAGAAATGTTACGGGTAAAGTCTGTGATGTCACTTAACGGAATGTTGCTCTTAGTCTCCTGTCATGGCACTGAAAAGAATTCATCTGTATTATGATTAGCAGGGGCATGATCAGAAAATTGTTAAGTCAAAAAAGCACTGATTGAAAAGAATTAAAATCTTACCACCCTAATGAAATAAAGAGATTTAAATATTATCAATGGCCCTGATACATACTCCATAAAACTATAAAAACACCACACTGAACCAGAGTCAATCTCCCAGGACACCCCAGGGCAAGCCCAAAAGATATCCCAGGATATCTACCCTAAGGGCAAGCCTAAAAGACGTCATTTCCTGTAAGTGCAGCTACTAGTCTTTTTTTTTCTGTGAAAAAAAGGAAAAATTCTTCTGGATATCATAGCTGGTCAAAATACCATAAAGATTTTTTTTTTTCTGATTTGTTTTGTTTTTTCCCCCAAGAGGAAATACCAGTTTAAAAATAAATGTTTTGGTAGAATCGTTTGTCAAAAGAGGGCCTGCCCATATGCATCACAAGCTCACAATCCACTTGTTTGCCAGAACACAGACTGGCTGGCACACATCCATCTCAAGTCTTAGATCCGCTGGGAATGAGCAACAGTTAAGACCCAGGAGAAGGATGCTTTCACCAACAGTTCTGCAGGGGTCTCCCAAGGTTCTCTTCACACTGTGGGTCATAGAGCCAACGGTCTCAGCCCTGAGATCCTGAGAGAACTGCTGAGCCTACACTCTGGGATGAGATTCTGTTGGTAAAAAAAATTACTCTCTGAATGTCCACTGCAGGCCATTGTCTTTGTGATCAACAAGGGAGCTAATGTCTTCTTCCTCTTGCTTAGTCTCCTACTTGTAGAGTAAGGAAAAGCCATTTTATAAAATACACACAAATTTTACATGGTTCAAATATAAGACAATAAAAATTTCTTTTAAGGTCAATACATTTTTTTTTCAGATTATGTACCTAAGCAGTAGGGAAAAAACTTGAGATAAACTTCGCTAAATGTTGCCGTGTTGGGGTGTGCTTTAATTCCATTTACCGTAAGACTGACTGACTTCCAATTCTTTGGGGAGAAAACATCCGTGGCCTCCTTCACTACAAGCACAGCTTGTCACTCCGATGCAGCAGAGACTGGAATGCTGTCTAGACAGGGACAGGGACAGGGACAGCGACGCCCCGAGTCAACTGAGAGGCTGTAGTGAGAATGCCAGCAGCGTGGTTTAAGAATGCCACCTCCAGCGCCGTGCGGCCTGCATCAGGTGCCCCAAAGGCAGCCCCTCAGAGCTGTGAATCCCGCGACCATGCTGGTAGAGAAAATGATGCTGACTCCTGTCCTGAAACAACTTCTGTGACCACCTGCAGAAACAGTCTCTCAGGTCAGCACAAACGCCAGCTCCACGACCGGCTCCCGCAGTCTCAGCGCACCCAGGCCACCCACGCGCGGCTGTCAGGTCACACACACGGCTCAGCCTTCACAGGACGGCTTTTCACGCTACATTCTCTCCAGTTCACATTTCAGATGGTCAAGCACAAGCAAGCCCAGCGACCATGGCCAATATGACCCCATTCCTCACAAGGGAACGTGGATTCTGGATGGGTTTGTAAAGTGAGCTGGCTTAGGTGAGAGGTGAGAAGGGTCCCCCGTACAGTACTGTTTGACAGAAATATCAGGACGTAACCCACGCTCACACAATCTGGACTCTCCCACCTATGGCTGAGCTTTAGTTGAGGAAAGAGTGATTTCCCAATGATTTTCCCAGCCTTGAAGGGCTGTGGAGAACACAACCAGACTTCCCTCCTCACCCCAGTGGGCCGCCAACCTGACAGACCACAGACCACTCCGTCTCCATCTCCCGCTTTGACACGGTGCACATTCTTGGCAGCAGCAGCAGGGAAGGCGGCTGCTTGTGCTACCGTCTCTCTCCTCCTCCCTTCCCTACAATCTCAAGGTAGGGAAGGGCTGGGAAGTTGTGATTTCTATTCCATTCAATGGTGGAACAAATAGGTGCCTGTTTTGCCCTCAGAATAAAAAAAAAAGAAAAAAGAAAAAAGAAAAAAAGAAAGAAAAAGGAAAAGATAGACACATTCTTTTAAGCCCACAGCTCACTGACAGAACACTGCTGTGCCTCCTGCTGGCCTGGCAACCTTTGCCATGGACACTGGAGATGGGAGAATTCAGAAGCAAGTTGCTTTTTTTTTTCCCCATACATGGAAAATAGCCAAGTCTTGGAGGGAATGAGAGGACTCAAGAGTCCCAGGGATGTTCAGGACTAGTCGAGAAAGTGAGTCATGGTCCAAGACGGGGGAGCTGGAAGTCCACAGCTGACACGCACAGCACTGACAAGAGAGCAAACTGTCTCCTCTCAGCCTCGTGACCGGCACTGGCGAACCCCAGATGAGCGCTATTTGACTGCACGTGTGAGTGAAATTTAGCTCAATAATAAACTTTTGCTTTAGTCGATATTTACCCTAGAGAACGGAAGGGCAGGGCTTGCTGGGCTCCCTGGGGAGCCAGGCCTATGCTGAGGCCAAGAGGGGCCTGGTGACAAACCCTGGCAAAGAAAGAAGGCAGCTCCACGACGGAGGGTCTCAGGCAGAGGCTCCAGGCGGGAGCCCTAGAGATGAAAGGGTAGAGGGAGGGAGTCCCGCTCAGGAACGGTTCTGGTCTGATACGGTTCTCAGCACCAAGCACAGGCCTGGGAGTCACTGAGTAGTCTTCATATACTGGTCCTGCAGGCAGCTGAGTGCCAGGGGCGAAGAAAGTCAGGATTTGTGTAGTACCTACACAGAGTCTGTCTCTGGTCACGTGGGCTCTTTCCGACATGGGCTTTTATTTATATTTATATATAAAGATAGGAGTTAGAGGGAAAAATCAACAGATCGATTCTGTGTAAATACCATACAGAACCTTGGCTGATTAAGGACAAAGGTGGGTTTTGACTTAATTGTCGAGTGCTTTTGCCTTAAACTAGTGAAAGTTGAAATGCAGGGGCGGCTCGAGGGCAGGGAGAATCTAAAATGCCTTCTAGAGCTTTTCACTCCACTTTTCCAAAGGCCACACTCACTCTAGGCAGCACCTGCAGAAACCAAACTGGACCGGGCACCCTGGGGACACAGAGGTGTTGTAGCCAGTCGGCCCGGGGCCACCGCCACTGCACGCATCCTGCGGAGTGGCGTGCCCGCGATCCCAGTCAGCTCCCAGAGCGCAGCCCTCCTCCGGTACCTGCTCCTGCTGGAAGCATTCTTTGAGGCTTTAGGCGTAAATATTTAAGGGCCAGATCAGGTAGCATGGACGGGTGATCACTGAAGGAGGGGCCGCCAAGACTCGCGTCCAAGGGCAACAGCCCGGTCTCCATGGAGGAAGAGAAGCCGCTCAGACCCCTCTGGATAATAAACACCACGAGGTGTCACTTAGTAGTCGTCTCAGATAGCAAATCATTGGAATTGTATGCTAATATCAAATATGTTCCTATATTTATGAGCTGACACTGTGAACTACAGCAACAACAACCAAAAAATGACCCCAATAAAAAATGGGGAGAGGATATGGACAGACTAGTCACTAAAGAAGAGATCCGAAAGACCGACAGACATATTAAAAAAAATGCTCCAAGTCACTGACCGTCAGACAGATGCAAATAAAAATAACAAGGAGATAGCACTTCAAAAAACAGAAACAAAAAACACAGAAGCGACGTTGTGTCACACAGACACACAAGAAGGCCAGAAACAAAACAAAAGGGACATTCGGGCCTATATGCCGAGAAACCGAAGTTTAAGCTCACAAGGCAGCCAGACGCACTGAAGAGAAAGCTGCCGCGAAGGTGAAGCCGGAGAGCCTGCAGGACGCCAGGGCTCCGACCAGGCCGGCCAGTGGCAGCGGGCTCCACGCCGTGGGCACGAGGGAGGGAGGGAGGGAGGGAGGGAGGGAGGGAGGCGGCACGCTCGTGCCAGACGAAGCCCCAGAGCTGATGCCACGTCCACAGGCCGGGGGCTCTGGGGTCCTGTGGGCGGAGGAGTGAGAACGCCTCGGCATCTGAAACCGGCGCTGGCTCTTCCTCCAGGCGAAGGATGCCAGGCGGACGGACAGACGGATGGACGGAGGCCCGCGCACTGGGACGTGTCCCTCCCTTGCCCACGAGAGCACGGGCGCTGCTCCCAGACTGGTCTCCCTCGGGGAGCAAAGCATCCGCGTCGGCATCGGCATCGGCATCGGCACGGGATCTGCCCCTGGGGAGGGAGCCAGGCAGCCTGCGCCGGGCGAGGCCTCCTTCTAGAAGCACAGGGTTCGGGCCGGGGCGTCGAGGCCGGGACTGCACATCAGTACTTGGGGCTCCGTCCCATCCCAGAGTCCCAGACAACCTCCACGAGGCCCGGTGCCACCAGTCGGGCCACTTATAGAGACAGCGGGCGGGCGACCTGGGTGGCAGACGCCGCTAGTCGTTGGGTTTGTTCTGGAAGAAGTTGCTGAAGGACCAGCCCCCTCCGCTCCACTTGGGCGACTCTTCGTTCCTCGGGGGGATGAGGAACTGGCGGGAGTCGACGGAGCAGGGGCTCCCGAAGGAGCCCACGTCGCTGCTGCTGTCCGGGGACAGCGGGGCCAGCGGGGCCAGCGGGGCCAGCGGGGTCCAGGTGCCGGCGTCGGCCTGAGGCCTGTAGCCCCCGGCACCCCCGCGGCTCCCGGGCAGCTGCAGCTGCGGCTTGTAACCTGTGCACCGCGCGGGCCCCCCGTCCTGCCCCCCATCCTGCCCCCCGTCGGGCCGGGCCTGCGGCTGGTACCCGGACTGCACGTCCATGTAGACCACCTGGCCCGCCGGCCCGGCCTCCTCCACGAGCGGCGGGCAGTAGGACACCGGCACCTGCTTGTCTGCGTCCCCATCCCCGGGGCCGCTCTCCGGCCGCTCGGCCACCGGGGAGGCGAGCTCCGTGTCTTCCGTTTTGGGGACGGTCGGGCCGGCTTCCAGGACCTCCACAGTGTTTGGGGTGCAGGGGTTCATCTCCAGGGTTTTAAGGGCGCTGCTCCCCTAGAAACAAACGGCAGACACAGAGGGATTAAAGATGGCAGCTGAAGGTCACACCTCGCCCACTCACCGGAGCAATGTGACTTTGGCCTCTCACGTATACTCATCCAACCCCACCCTCTCTCCCCCTCTCTCTCCCCGCAGGGATGCCGCTGGGCTTGGTGCTGACACTACTATGAATCCACTGGTGTTTTTTTCTCCCTATTTTTATTTTTGTGTTGGATAGGACAGAGAGAAATTGAGAGGGGAGGGGAGACAGGGAGGGAGAGAGACAGACAGACACCTGCAGACCTGCTTTGCCACTTGTGAAGCGACCCCCCCCCCCCCGCAGGTGGGGAGCCGGGGCTCAAACCCAGATCCTTGTGGAGGTCCCCGCACTTAGTACTATGTGCACTTAACCGGGCGCACCACCACGGAGCCCCCTAAAATCTCTGTCTCCCCTCCTGTAGTGACTACCAGAGCAAAGCCACTCCTTGCCTACTTATTATTATTTTCCTAGCTCCTAACAGTCATGGAGAAATCATGTACCACTGGTAACTTCAGAGTTCAGCAGGCGTTAACGCACGTTTTACAGAGGACAGCGTCTGCGCCGTAGAGACGTTTCACAAAACGCTGAGAGAAAAGGAAGCCAGCATTTCGCAGATCAATGTAAGAAAACAAAAAGTTACCTCACAAGCACTCTTTTGGAACTGCAGTGCTTTACAATTCTCTGGGTTTGGGATGTCAGGGTAGAAGGTTTCTTTGATCCTTTAAGTAAAGAATGATTTGATTTTAATGATTATAAGTTACAAATCAGGCACAGAAATCAATCAACGATCTGAAGTTTTCTAAACTATTTATTTACTCACTTGTTATTGGATAGCGACCAAGAGAAATTGAGAGAGAAGGGGGTGATAGAGAGGAAGAGAGACAGAGAGACCCCTGCGGACCTGCTTCACCTTCACCGCCGGTGAAGCGACTCCCCTGCAGGTGGGGAGCCGGGGGCTCAAACCAGGATCTTTTTTTAAGATTTTATTTATTTATGAGAAAGATAGGAGGAGAGAGAAAGAACCAGACATCGCTCTGGCACATGTGCTGCTGGGGATCGAACTTGGGACCTCACGCTTGAGAGACCAAAGCTTTCTCACTGCTCCACCTCCCGGACCACTCGAGCCAGGAGCTTATCAACCGGTCCTTGTGCTTTGTGCCACGTGCGCTTAACCTGCTGCGCTACGGCCCGACTCCCAGAATTTTTTTTTTTTAAGGAGAGACATGGCTCTTCCCAAGTGCCTGTGGTGGTGTGCTAGCCCTGCCCTAGGAGGGGCGCTGGGAGTCCAAATCCGGAGCTGGGATCTACACCGTGTGCACAGCTAGGCAGGCCTCTCGCAGGCCAGCTGTCCTGCCGACCTCTCTTCAGGAGTGGCGTCACGAACACCCGAGAGGACAGGGAAGGCCACAGTGGGGAGACACACACCTAGGTGTGGCCCGAATCCTGACCCCCGCACCTGCTGGGAGCATCTCAGCCGCTGGAGAAGTGTCAGGGGTGGTGGAGCCCTGTATGGATACCTCTCCTCACTCTTGATCTTTTCAAAGCCAAAAAACGGGAAAGGGCATCTCAGGGTGATCCTTCACGAGAGTTTTTGTTCGATGCACTGCCTGAGGACGCGTGAACAGCACGACTGCTAGAGCTGACAGCCGTCTGTGCTGTAGGACACGGAACGCCGTGCGGGGGGCTTGCCTGCTGCTCTCCACGGGCTCCGGGCTACCCGGGCGCCAACGGCTACGCATCTCGAGCAAAACCAAGCACGTCTTAAGATTGGCTCAGTGTCATTCCTGAAGCTGGTATAAAGTACCTTATCACTGGAAGTGTCTGCAGGAAAAATTATTTTGTTGAGCCGGAGAAATGGCACCACTAAGAGTGCACCATTAGGCGTGTACCACACTCTTGTCTGGGCCACCAGAGGGCCTGGGTTCAGGCCCCAGCACTGTCATAAACCAGAGCTGAGAAGGGCTCTGGTCAAAACCAGCCAACCAAGGGAAAGAAAAACTAAGAGCTTTGCTCATCTATATCCTCAACATTGTAACTTCTGAACTCTTTTACCTTTTATTGGTATTGAAGTGATTTTTTAAATACGTATTCCCTTTTGTTGCCTTTGTTGTTTTATTGTTGTAAATATTGTTATTGATGTCGTCATTGGTGGATAGGACAGAAAGAAGTGGAGAGAGGAGGAAAAGACAGAGAGGGGGAGAGGAGAGAAAGACAGACACCTGCAGACCTGCTTCACCGCCTGTGAAGCGACTCCCCTGCAGGTGGGGAGCCGGGGGCTCGAACCGGTATCCTTACACTGGTCCTTGCACTTCGCGCCACCTGCGCTTAACCCACTGTGCTACCGCCCGACTCCCGAAATGGTTTTTCAAATGTGAAGTCTGGCAATGAGAATATGGCCACCCAGAGAAGTCCTTGCCAGGGGACTGTGAGGTGCTGTCACCCACTGACATCCTTCTCCACACTTGTATCTACCTAGCCCTCACCTCATCTCTCATCCCCTTCACTGCTCCCCTGAGCGAACCTCACCTCTATTCTACCTCATCTCTAACCTTCCACTGTGTCACCTCACCTGACTCTTCACCTCACCTTTTCACCTCATCTCGCCTCACCTCACTTCTTCACTTCACCTCACTCTTCACTTCCACTCTTTACTTTACCTGCTTGTCCCCTGGAGCACACAGCTCCCACTTTTTCTAGAAGAACCAGCCATTTCCAGTTTCCAGGCCTTACTCTGTCATTGTGGGACATCCTCTCCCCTCCCCTCACCTTCTGGGGCCCTGCTACAGTCAAGGCCTGAATGACCACCTCCACCGACCTGCAGCCTTGCTATTGTCCTCACGGTGGCTGGTGTCCTGATCATTGACTGCCCACACCTGCTGGCTTCTGCTTACTGGACAATCATGGCTTTATGGGTCAGTTTCCTCTACTAGACTGAGTCCTCCAAGCCACTACTGCGCTAACTCCTCCCTTCCTCCCCTGGGAAGAGGAAGCTTGTAGTCGCTGAGCAAATGACCAGCTTTTCCTTTTTTTCTGCCTCCATGTTTATCACTGGTGCCTGCATTATGAATCCACTGCTCCTGGAGGCCATTCTTTTCATTTTTTTTCCTTTTTATACAATAGAACAGAGAGAAATGGAGAGCGGAGGGGATGCCAGAGAGGGAGAGAGAAAGACAGACACCTGCAGACCTGCTTTGTGCCATTTGTGAGGCGACCTCCCTGCAGGTGGGGAGCCGGGGGCTCGAACTGGGGTCCTTGAGCAGGTCCTTGAGCTTAGTACTATGCACACTTAACCCTCTGCACCACCACCTGGGCCTCATGACCAACTTTTCTCCAAGCTACTAGCAGACGAGGGGTCTTACTCATGTTAGATCTGACAGTCTTGCAGGTAGCTACTGCCATAGTTATGCTGGCAGGTGTTTTGTAGTACAGCTGCCATCCCTTTAATTCATCGGTCAGTGCAGAAGGGAGCCATTGCACTTCCACTGGGAGAATCTGAAGCCTTCAAAGAATGTACCGTGCTCTGCACAGTACTAGATCCTGTGTCAGTTCTGCCTGTGATGAGCACTTCTAGCTAAGTCGCTTCAGCCAAGAAGACATATCTGTTTGTTAACATATGAACCGAAGAGCCAGGCTCTCGGGCACAGAACCTCCAGAGTGAACGTAAGTACCATTACCATTCTCGCTTCCGATAGCAAAGGATGCTGGTCACCACGCCGACAATGACGGCCACTGCCACTGGGATGAGAATGGCAATAATCAACCCCACAGCTGAAAGGAGAACGTTGAGAATATCAGGTCATTATTTTATTACAAAACAGTGAATTAAGTTCAATAAAATTGTAGCTGCTCCAGGATACTGACAAAGTATTATAATATAATCTTAAAAGTACGATAGTAGGACCAGAATAGCTTGGCAGGCAGAAGACAGCCTTACCGTGCATGAGGCCTTGGGTTGGGTTTCACATCAAGCACCACGGACAGCACCTAAGGGATCTTAAGTGTATCTCCCTTTCTCCTTTTCTTGCTCTTCCCTCCTCCTTCCTGTCCTTCTCCTCTTTCTCTCCCTCCGCTTCACCCTTCCTCACTCACTCTTATGAGACATACAGACTGGAAGTAACTGGCTGGCTGGACTGGGAAAGCCACTTAGCAGTAAACACAGGTGCACTAGAATCTCCGTGATTTCCCATTGCCCTGTTAAAAATGCAATCTGATATTTTTTACACTAATAATTAATTTATGCAGAGCAGGGCATCTCAGTGTTAACAGTCCTGGCACTGTGAGTCAGCAGCTATGCCCTCACTGAATGGCGCAGCCACATGCACTGGATGAAGCTGGACAGCATTCTCTAGTCTCCAACCATCAGACCAGAGGCATTCCCGAGTCCTGGCAGCCAGAAATGTCCTCACCATCTGACTGTGCCAAAGGGAACAGAAGCTCCCCAGTCAAGAGCCATATCCCTATGGCTTTTTTTTTTTTTAAGATTTTATTTATTTATTGCATATCAACAGAGAAATCTATAGGAAAAGGGGAGATAGAGGCAAGGAAACAAAGACACCTGCAGTACTGCTTCACCATTTGCAAAGCTCCCCCCTCAGGTGGGACTGTGGGCTTGAACCTCGTGCACTGTAACATGTACACGCAACCAGGAGTGCCGCCGCCCGGCCCCTGTGATACTATTTTTCTTTTACTTTTTCTTTCTCTAATGATGTTAAAAATCACAGGACAGGGCAAAACATTTCATACTTGTTGACCATTGCAGAAAGAACTACAACACCAACTTAGAACCCTACACTTCAGATATAGTCTTCGTTAACTATTTTTTTGGGCACTCAACTAGGAAATGGCTTCCAGTAACTGAGCAGGATAAACGTGGAGTCATCCATAGGCTTTTAACCACATCCTCTATCCAGTGTGAAAATAATATAATACGAAGTTTGAAAACTGGCAAAAGTATAAAAAAGCAGAAAAGCAGTGTGCACTGTGGCAGCACTTGACGTACAGTTCTCCTTTGTCACCACAAACATGCTCTTCTCCGGGCCCATCCCACCACCCGTGTAGGCTCGCAAGACCAGGTGGTAACTCGTTTTCCCCTGCAGATCTGCAATTCTCAGTGTCTTCTGAGATACATCTGTGATATTCTTAATCTTGACATCAGAACGACCTGTTTAATAAAAAAAAAAAAAAGAAGGCTCTCCTATTACTGATGCCTACATCATGTTACCGAATGAACACACAGGTTCCCCCATGTCCATTTAAGTGAGTCTTACCATTGGCCACTTCCAAGGGCTGGTGGTCATGGAATAATCATTCAAATTCTACCTCTACCAGCTAGCAGGCTGCACAGACAGCTCATTCTTTAAAATACTCTGGACTTGAGTTTCCCTAACTATGAAACTGGACATTATGGCTTCTCTCTCAAAGGGCTATGTAAAGTGATCATACAGGGGGCCAGTCAGTGGTGTACCTGGTTAAGCACACACATCACGTTGCACAAGGAACCAGGTTCAAGCCCGTGGTCCCCACCTGCAGGAGGAAAGCTTCAGGAGAGGTGAATCAGGGCTTCAGGTTCTATCTGTTTCCCTCTCTCTCTCTCTCTCTCTCTCTCTCTACCTATCTATCTATCTCTCCCCTCTAATTTCTGTCTCTATATAATAATAAATAAATACATAAATAGCATTTTAAATGTTTTTTAACAGGTGATCATATACATTCTCTAGAATAGTGCTTGACATATAACAGGCAACCAATAAAAGATATTTTTCTAATACTACATAAGAAAAACAGCCCAAACCAAAATCCACTGGGGCAGGGGATGCTGCCATTGGAGCTGATCCTACCAATGAGTCAGGTGGAACTCTCAGGAAACCAGCGTGTCAGTGGAGAAACACTAGACTCCAAGCCATGCTGGGATACAGCCAGTGTGAGTTCTCACATGAATTACCACTGAGGAAAGTCCATAAATCACCTGGACAGGAAGTCTGAAATGCTGTATCAGTTATAACTTTTGAATGTTTAACCAAAATCATTCAAGACTGTGTTAAAAATTAAGCCACCACTGTTAACTAGTAGCAAAAACATAATGGTTGCCTGTCAGCACATGTACAACCACCAACGACCACTTTAAAATCATGCTATCAGTTTCTCTGGGAATTTTTTTTCCATAATTCAGTGTAATCTTAGATCAATAGTGATTTACTTTAAGATCTTAGAGACAGGTTGGGGTCGTGGATCCACCTGCCATTGCCCATGTCCAGTGGAGAAGCAATTACAGAAGGCAGACCTCCCACCTTCTGCACCCCATAAAGAATTTTGGTCCATACTCCCAGTAGGGGAAAAAAGATATACTCCCAGTAGGGGGAAAATGATAGGGGTAGGTGACTAGAGGGCTTTGAACTCCAACTTTATCAGGACCCGGAGAGAGAGCAGGAAAATGGGAGGGATGTGTGGATGTATAGTAGGTGGAGGTGTGACTTAGAAAGGAAGAGAAGATGGGACCATAGGGGAAAAGGGGGAAAGATACAAATATAGACAGAGAGTTGTAAAAATAATATTTAACCCACATCTGCAACCTTAGGAGAACTGCTGTAGCTTCCACTGGAGGGAATGGGAATTCAGAACTCTGGTGGTGCCAAGTGTGGAGTTATATCCATTATCTTGTAATTTTGTAAATCAATATTAAATCACTAATAGAAAATATTAGACATTAGCTACCCATGTTCTGTGAGTGCAGTGACAGGCCTCTCCTATTCCCACTGACCACTCCCCAACTCTATCAGTTAGGGAGAAGCATCAGAACACCTGGTAAAGGAGTGTTTCCTTTAAGCGGATATAAACAAGAACTCTTCTAAGGGAAATTAGCTGGTAGGATCATGTTTCTTTTCTTGCTTTCTTATTGTTCTAATTGTCTTTTTCCCTCCACTGCTTGGTGGACCAATTCCTAATCTTCCTATATCCGTCAGCTAACCTGTAACAAATTTTTCTCAATTGCAGTGCCCTCCCTAAACCTTCTGTCTTCTCTCCTGCAAGGACCTCCTTATCCAAGGCGCTTGCACGTTGTAACACGTGAACTGTACTGGACACACCCCCATCTGGATCCCGTGCTATTTCTCTGATATTTCCCTGATTCTGTCTCTCTTGGTCACATGCCTATAAAATACATGTATAAGAGACTCAGGCTTTGACTGGTGGTCCCACTTCCTAGTTCTCTAGTTCCAAATTTGGGCAAAAATTTCATTAGCTTCCTAACTTCTCTACTAGTTAATTATTCCAAAATTGCTGATTGTGCATGATTATTTCTTTTTATAGCATGATATCTTTTCAATAGAGATGGTATAGTTCCATCTCTGGTGATTTAAAAAAATTGTTTGTCCCTTTGATTTCTCCTGGCTGCTGCCCATCCTGTTAAAATCTTTCTCGCCTGCTGGTTGTCTTTAGCTGCTAATCTTACTTAAGCCTGAGCACAAAGAAGGGTCACTGGGCTGAGTGCCTAAGAGTATGTATGTGTGTGTTTGGGTGGGGGTGTTTGCTCATGGTTAATGCACTTGACTTATTCTGGTGGGGAATGAACACACAGGCTCTAGAACAATTCCTCAAATACCAGAATCTCTCTCTCTTAAATTATTTTATTAGTGATTTATTATTGACTTAAGAAATTACAAGATAATAGGGGAACAGTGCCGTACCCTGCACTGTTCCCACCACTAGTGTTCTGAATCTCCATTCTCTTTATTGAAAGCTACAGCAGTTCTCCTAAGATACGGGTTATTGTTTCTACAGCTGTCTATATTTGTATATATTGGTCCAATTTTTTCTATGGTACCATCTTCTTTTCATTTCCAAGTCACATATATGACTACTACTATATCCAAATGCTCTCCTGTTTTCCTTCACTCTCTCTGGGGCCTGATGGAGTTGGGGTTCAGAGCCCTCTGGCCATCTTCCCCTTATCATTTCTCCCCTTCTGGGAGCACGGACCCAAATTCTTTATGGGGAGCAGAAGGTGGGAGTTCTGGCTTCTGTCATTGCTTCTCCGCTGGACATGGGTGCTGGCAAGTGGATCCACACCCCCAGCCTGTGTCTGTCTGTCCCTAGCGGGGCAGGGCTCTGGGGAGGGGAGGGAGGTTCCAGGGCACACTGAGTATCAGATTCTCTGTCTTCCCTAAGGAACTATTTATTCACTTATTTTTGCCAAAGAGAGATCCTCTCCTCTCTTGTCCAGTGAAACAGGCGTGGCTGAAAAGGTTTTATTAGGTAGGGGGGAAGCAGAACAAGGTAGTCTGTGCCATTTATTCATGATGTCCCCTTCAGGAGGGTCTTTGGCTTCATTTCTACAAAGAATATACGTCTTGTCCTCCAGCCAGGGAGGGGACCTTCCCACTAGCCACCCAAAGGTCTCAGGCCTGGTGGTCCTGACTGCTCTTCTACCGCGGCCCTGATCATCCCAGCCGATCGCAGATACTTTTCCCCACATCTGCTCCTGCAGGGTGAGTCCAATGCCCTGCCGTCAACCTCCACTTCAACACCCTCCATTCCTCCACTTCACACCCTCAAATGACCTCCTTTTTATGGCTTTGCATTTTATTCTTTTTGTTTGTTTCCTTGAGCTCTGATTCTTGTGAGCAATCCACCAGGTCTAATTCAAATGCTAGAGATTTAACTATTTCAAGTGCAGAATTTCTGGGCATATAGAGAAAACAACACGATGGATATCTGCATGACTTGATATTTACACGGACAGCTTGGAAGGTTCAGGAAAAGCTAACCTTGGTGAGAGGGGGTAGGCAGATATTTGGTGCAGGCTCTCGGGAAAGGAGTGACTTAGCTGATGCCTGGTCAGCGTCTTGATGTCTTTCTACTTGTCAGACAGGCATTAAATAATCCAAGTGGTTTATGCTGAGGAAAGTCATTAAGGGAAATGAAAGCTCAAACTGAAAAAATTATATGCTTGTGCTGTGCGATTATGAAAACCAACATCTGACTCCAGGCAGAAAGACGACTGAGTGGAGGGAAAGCCAGAAGTCTGCATCAACATTTCTCTATTTGCAGGTTGGAGAAGTCCCTCAGGTCCTTGAGCATACACTTGACAATGGTCCAGCACTGACTGTCCTTTCTGAGGCCTAATGGTTGCACACACCACCAAACTAGTCAGTCAGCGTCCCTGCTCATCATGGTCACAGCCTGCCATGCCGATGGCTCTTTGTCAGGTAACAGGAGGCTCCAAAGCCACTGTCTGGGTGCTGGGAAGTTGCTCTCCATCACTGTACATACAGGGAGACCTTTCTTCTCATGTAGCCTTCCTTCAGGAGGGGCTCTGGCTCTGGCTCCAGTAACACTAGGCAGGGATACTCAGAGCACACAGTCATTTTATCACACTAAGATTTTAAAATTCTTGTCTTCTAAAATGACTGTGTTTTTGTTTCTCTATATTAAGCTACTCAGCAGAAACTCATTTCTTTACTTTCTTTTTTTTTTTTTTTTGATATGTGTGTTTCTTTTGTTAAACTTTTGGCAGTAGGGACTCCTAAAAAGTGGTAAATTCACTCTACTAATCACTTACCAGGTTCCAATCCCCTCATCTTAGATGTGTCCCTTTCTCCTTTTTCAAAGTAAAATAAGTATCCTTTTAAAAATCCTCTAAGCTCTTCCACAGGGATATCTTCCCATCTCACCAATATGGAGTCTGCAGAGGTATCTTCAACAGTAAAATTTGGTGCAACATTTGGTGCTGTGAAAGGGAAAAAGCCACAGCTGAATTTAGTACTATGGAGTAATTGTGTAATTACTAATGCAGAGTTACTGTAGTTATTAACGCCGAGTAACTGTATAATCACTAATGTAGAGTGACTACGTAATTACTAATGCAGAGTAACTGTAATTACTAATGAACAGTAACTCTGATTACTAATGTGGAGTAATTGTAACTACTACTACAGAGTAACTGTGTAATTAGTAATACAGAGTAATTGTGTGTTTGCTAATACAGAGTAACTATGTAATTACTAATACAGAGTAATTGTGTGTTTGCTAATACAGAGTAACCGTGTAATTACTAATACAGAGTAATTGTGTGTTTGCTAATACAGAGTAACCGTGTAATTACTAATACAGAGTAATTGTGTGTTTGCTAATACAGAGTAACCGTGTAATTACTAATACAGAGTAATTGTGTGTTTGCTAATACAGAGTAACTGTGTAATTACTAATACGGAGTAATTGTGTGTTTGCTAATATAGAGTAACCGTGTAATTACTAATACAGAGCAACGGTTTGATTACTAATGTGGAGTAATTGTGTAATTACTAATGCGGAGTAAGTGTATAATTACGAACGCAGAGTAATTGTCTGACTGCTAATACATAGTAACTGTGTAATTACTAATACTGTCCTTTCTGAGGCCTCATGGATGCACACACTAATTACTAGTGGACCAAACTAGTCAGTCAGCGTCCCTGCTCATCATGGTCACAGCCTGCCATGCCGATGGCTCTCTGTCAGGTAACAGGAGGCTCCAAAGCCACTGTCTGGGCACTGGGAAGTTGCTCTCCATCACTGTATGTACAGGGAGACCTTTCCTCTCACGTAGCCTTCCTTCAGGAGGGGCTCTGGCTCTGGCTCCAGTAACGCTAGGCAGGGATACTCAGAGCACAATTACTAATGCAGAGTAATCCTGTGATTGCTAATACACAGTAACTGTGCAATTACTAATGCAGATGAACTGTAATTACTAATACAGAGTAACTGTGTGATCACTAATGCAGAACAACTGAGTGATTACTAATGAAGAATAACTGTGTAATTATTAATGCAGAGTAACTGAGTAATTACTAATGCAGAATAACTGAGTAACTACTAATGCAGAGTAACTGAGTGATTACTAATGCAGAGTAACTGAGTGATTACTAATGCAGAGTAACTGAGTGATTACTAATGCAGAGTAACTGAGTAATTACTAATGCAGAGTAACTGAGTGACTACTAATGCAGAGTAACTGAGTGACTACTAATGCAGAGTAACTGAGTGATTACTAATGCAGAGTAACTGAGTGATTACTAATGCAGAGTAACTGAGTGATTACTAATGCAGAGTAACTGAGTAATTACTAATGCAGAGTAACTGAGTAACTACTAATGCAGAGTAACTGAGTGACTACTAATGCAGAGTAACTGAGTGATTACTAATGCAGAGTAACTGTGTAATTACTAATGCAGAGTAACTGAGTGATTACTAATGCAGAGTAACTGTGTAATTACTAATGCAGAGTAACTGAGTAACTACTAATGCAGAGTAACTGAGTGATTACTAATGCAGAGTAACTGTGTAATTACTAATGCAGAGTAACTGAGTGATTACTAATGCAGAGTAACTGTGTAATTACTAATGCAGAGTAACTGAGTAACTACTAATGCAGAGTAACTGAGTGATTACTAATGCAGAGTAACTGTGTAATTACTAATACAGAGTAATGAGTAACTGAGTAATTACTAATGCAGAGTAACTGAGTGATTACTAATGCGGAGTAACTGAGTGATTACTAATGCGGAGTAACTGAGTGATTACTAATGCGGAGTAACTGAGTGATTACTAATGCGGAGTAACTGAGTGATTACTAATGCGGAGTAACTGAGTGATTACTAATGCGGAGTAACTGAGTGACTACTGATGCGGAGTAACTGAGTGACTACTGATGCAGAGTGACTGATTAAACAATACAGAGTAGCTGTGTAGTCACTAGACAGAGCAAGGCATGACTGATATTTCTGGTGTCAAGAGGAACTACCCTTGGGGCTGCATCTTTATTTTCTATTTAATTTTACGCCTCAGAAATTTTTCATTACACTTTATTTGTGAAGCTTTTATACTAACAAGCAGATATAAGGGCAGAACTTGGAAAAATAAACATCTTTATAGAAGGAAACTGTCAAAACCCCAAGTGACTAGACTAGCGCACTCCGATTGCACGTCCCCTTTTGATGCTTCTGAACGATGAATAATTTTCAGAAACTTGCATGAATGAAAATTAAGTTTTCTGATGCTCAAGATTACACTTCTCAGTACCAACAATAAGACTGAAACAGTACTGAACAGGTGGCAAAGGAATAGGTAAATACTTTCAAATTTATTATGAAAATAATTTTGTTTTCTTACACTAAGCAGCTCTACTCAATCTTACGTGTTGTTTGTTTTTCTGCCTCTGGGGCTTAGTGCTGGCACTACAAATCCACCGCTCCTGGTGGACACTTTTCCCCCCGTTTTATTAGACAGGACAGAGAGAAACTGATAGAGGAGGGGGAGATAGATCAGGAGAGAAAAAGAGACACCTGCAGACCTGCTTCACCACTCGTGAAGCCTTCCCACTGCAGGTGGGGATCCGGGACTCGAACCCAGATCCTTGCGTGGGTCCTTGTGCTTAATACTATGTGCGCTTATCCAGGTGCACCACGGCCCGCCCCCAAATTCAATCTATTTCTCTAGGATTTATCTTTCTATTATGAATACTTTTGGATCCTTCATATACCATGAACTCAAAGAAGACTTACCCATTTAACTTACCCAATTCTTCTATATATCCGACTATAGAGCGCAATAATTGATAACCTTGACTTTTACACCCATAGAGGAAAAAGTTATATCTCACGCCTGGACGAAACTGATCTATGTTGTGAAAGCAAACAGAAGACTTTCATAAGTAAATGTCACTCAGAAAATAGACGTGAGAGTTGAATTTATAATCACATGTTCTACAAATCACAAAGCTGATTCTGAGCAGATGCTCATCTTACTGTAAGACTCCAGGTATCTCCAGAGTTGGCAAATACCGAGAGGGAAGCTGGGTGGCATAACGGGACTCCCTTCACCGGCATGGGGCGGGAGGGTGAGGAAGGCTGTCATTTTTGCCCCTCCACATCCAGCCATGATGGCTTCTTCCCAGATCTGTTTCAGGGTCACAGATCCACGTGGAGTCTCTAAGGACGGTCATTTTGGGGCTGGAAGGAATTTGTGGCTCTCCCCTCCAAGAAGCCTCTGGAGGCTCGGACTTGCACTCCCCTGTCCCGTGTGCCAGCTGTCAAAGCCCGGGCCAGAGGATCTGTTTCTCCTCCCAGAATGGCCTCTCTGTGTCCTCGATGACACACGTCCCACCAGACATGCAGGAAAAGCGACCTAACTTTAAATCCAGAAGCCCCTCCTCCAGCCAAAGCCAAGCACAGAAATGCTGGGGGCGTGAGCTCGGGCGTGCAGGACACAGCCCAGAAGCCGATGGTGGGCGGGAAACCGACAGAAGCAGATGGACAGAAAGCTAGAGAATCTCTCTGGGACCAAGGACCAAGGACCTTCAGTCAGGGATCAGACGAGCTACCAGGAAGTCAGAGCCCAACAGCTCAGTGCCCTTAGGAGCTGTCCGGGCCGGTCTGGGAAGAAGCTGCTTCTCAGGACTGGGGGCGGGTGGCAGCAGCACAGGCGACTGGGCCGACCTGGAAGAGCCGGTCACCGCGGTGCCCTGAAGGCGCCTGCCCTCCACCGTGTGCCACAGAACACCGAAGGGAGAGAGTCAACCTCTTTCCTTTGGGGACAGGTGCTCTGGAGGTGGGGATTTAATACTGTGTGTGCCTTGACGAATAGGTGCCTGGCTTTATGCTAAATTTATCCATCCTGGGGCCCGGTGGTGGCGCACCTGGTTAAGCACACACATTACAGTCTACAAAGACCCGGGTTCAAGCCCCCGGTCTCCACCTGCAGGGGGGAAGCTTCACGTGTGGTGAAGCAGGGCTGCAGGTGTGTCTCTGTCTCTCTCCCTCTCTGTCTCCCCCTTCCCTCTTAATTTCTGGCTGTCTCTATATGTCTATAGGAAATATAGACAATAAAAAGTAAAAAAAAACATTTAAAGAACCATCTATGCTGATATTCTTTACAGTCCTTTCATCTTTAGAAGAAAGAGGGGCCAGGCGGTGGCGCACCTGGTTAAGTGCACACATTACAGTCTACAAAGACCCGGGTTCAAGCCCCTGGTCCCCACCTGTAGGGGGGAAGCCTCATGAGTGGTGAGGCAGGGCTGCAGGTGTCTCTCTCTCTATCTCCCTAGCCCCTCTCAATTTCTCTCTGCCTCTATCCAATAATAAATAATTTTTAAAAAATTAGAAGAGAAAAAGGGTGGGTGAGCGCTAAGATAAAAAAAGCTAGAGGGGTAGTTGGATGAGATGACTGTAGGAGAAAGGCACTGGGGAACAAACGCCTGTGGAGGCCACACACTGACCATGCAGCAGGAAGCAAAAGGAAGGCTCTCCCGCGGGGGCAGCTCTGAACAGCTGCGCAGTGCCGTGTGCTTGACTCCTGGTGTGACTTCCCATCAGTTCGGAGACTCTGAGCGAGTCACGTCACTTCCCTGATGCTCAGATTTCCCAGCCCCTGTGGGGCTTGGCCTGTGTGCCTCAGCGGACAGTGGTCCTTGTCACCCTCAGGTCCCAGTTATACTTCTCTCCTTGACACTGAGTGAAGGAGGTATGTTTCCCTCTCTCTCTCTTCCATTGTATTACATAGGACAGAGATAAATTTAGAGGGGAGGGAAAGACAGAGGGGGATAGAGACAGAGAGACACCTGCAGCCCCCCTGCTCCCCGTCTGGCTGCCGCCACCTTCCCTGTGTGTTTCCACAGGACAGACAGACGGACGAAGCGTTGCCTGACTTTGCTGCGCCGGGACTTTATTTACTTATTGTTGAGAGACAAACACTGAGAGGGGAGGAGGAGATAGAGAGGGAGAGAGACAGAGACACCTGCAGCCCTGCTTCACCACTTGTGAAGCTTCCCCCCTACAGGTGGGGACCGGGGGCTTGAACCCGGGTCCTTGTGCGTTGTAATGTGAATGCTTACTTAACCAGCTGCACCACCACCTGGACTCCTTTTTAATTTGTTTTAAAGAGCCTAAAGTTGAGATACAGTGATTCGTCTTACCAGATCTGATTACAGTCTCAGTACTGTTTGATGGGACCTTCCTCCAGTCCATCAGGCAGGGCTCAGGCCGAGTCGAGTTGCACCACTTAACCACATAGTCACATGTCATGTTGGGGTCGTGATTCCAAGTCAGGAGGATCCCATTTCCCCCTCCAACCGTCTGCTCTATTTTGAGGTCATCTTCAACAAGAAAGGAGGACAGTTTACTGGCACTGGATGCAGCAGATAGGGGCATCTCAGGAAAATGGACGAAAGCTATAGAAATTACTTTGCTGTACAGACATTTTAAAAGGGCCCAGCCTCTCTTAATCTCCGCAAAGCTCGGAAGCGTTGCCCTGCCACTTGTTGTTGTTGGACCGACTGCTTCAGCCACCTGGACTTACAGGTGCACTCAGCAGGAACAGGCACTGAGATTCAGGCAGAGACGCGAGACGCCAGACGCGACAGGGCTGGAACGTGAAGCCCAAAGGCCAGGTAGGGAGCATGTGGGGAATAAGGGACGCAGGGTGGGAGGGCACTGGGAGGATGTGATGTGACAGTACAGGGGTGGTGGTGGAGGTGGCAGCTGGAGAGACACATGGGGAAGAGACTCAACAGTCCCAAGTCCTCTCTCCATCTCTCCAGCCCCCACGGATGTGAACTCTGACAGCAGATGGGCTTGTGTCCCAGCCCAGGCCCCGAGCACGCCGCCAGCAGCCAGGACAGAAGGTGAACAGGAGAGCGGGTCAGCCCCTCTCTTCCTTCCAAAGAAGACCGAGCCCCAGGAGTGGGGTGCTGGGGTGCTGCAGGCAGCTTAGCTGGGGACTCGAGAAATTTGGCGGCATCAAAAGGTGCGGGAAAGGAGTGGACACAGAGGGAGAAAGCCCAGTGGCACTCAGGGAGCCCTCAGGGGCGAGGATGAGACTGCCAGGGTGGGGCCTGGGAGGGGTATTTTCCCGCCAGATCTGGGCGTGGGAGAAAAGCAAGGCCCCAAGGTTCTAGGCGAGGAGGATTCGGTGCGTGAGGGCAGCGCGGACAAGGAGGAGAAGGAACGTTTGCATAGAATATTTGCAAAGTGGCAGATTCTGTACGTGCTTATCTCTGAGAGTCTGGGAAGGAGCCGGAGAGGCTTCTCGGAACAGTTTGCATTCACCAGGCAGCCGCTGGCTCTGGACGCTGAGGAATCCGCAGAACAGCTTTCTGCTTCTGTTTTATTAAAACTCTGCAGTGTAAGCCGGTGTCAGGGCTACGGGGCCCCATGGTGGGAAATGTCTAGGCAGACTCAGTTTGTGCTGGAGCCTTACGTGACTGGATGTGAGGACTCGGCCCGAGTCCTGGTGTCACTGTCCTCAGGAATATAAGCCTTGAACTACAAGGTAGCACGGCCACTGTCCACCATTGTGAGAACAGCATGATGTATATCAACTCATTGGAAGATCTTACTGGTCTTACACCACCACCCCCGCCCAGTTCATGACTGTCTGTCTGTCTGTCTGTCTGTTTTGTCTCTGCACTACTTCCCGAGGGTCCCTCCTTTCTGCTATGTCCACATGAGACTAAGGTGCCTGCTCACCTCTCTCCCTTACCTCCTCCATGACCTCTGACACAAAGCCAAGGCCCAGGGAAATGACAAGCACATGACATGACAAAGGGGCTTGTCTGTGCCAGGCCCCAGGCTTGATCCCCAGCTCTGCTTCCCTGCCCACTCCTGCTACCTTTCTCTGATAAACTGGGCTGTCGGAAAAGTCCTGAGGTATTGTTTTTTATTTTATTTTTTTTATTATTTATTCTCCCTTTTGTTGCCCTTGTTGTTTTATTGTTGTAGTTATTATTGTTGTTGATGATGTCGTTGTTGTTGGATAGGACAGAGAGAAATGGAGAGAGGAGAGGAAGACAGAGAGGGGGAGAGAAAGACAGACACCTACAGACCTGCTTCACTACCTGTGAAGTGACTCCCCTGCAGGTGGGGAGCCGGGGGCTCGAACTGGGATCCTTAAGCTGGTCCAATAAACTAATACACCTCATTTTAAGAAGGCAAGACACAGCCTCCATGAAGGGTAGAATAACCATGCAGAGAACCCCAGCAGAATCCCTCTCCTCTCAGCACAGCTGGTCAGAAAAAGGTTGAGGAGGGCAGCAAAGGCGAAGGTATCTGAGGTCAGGGCAAACCTAAAAGCTGGAGTTAGGGCTGGGAGACAGCTCAGCATGCAGGGCACAGGCCTTAGCGTAAAGAGGACCGGGTTTGAAGCCTGGTAGCACATGCCGGGGACAAAGTGCCAGGTGCTATTGTGTCTTTCTTCTCTCTCTTCCTATCTGAAAATCTTTAAAAATAATGGAAGAGTTGACCTGTGATCGGTAGAATGATGCATTTGCAAGGCTCTGATGCAGCAAAGAAAAAAAAGAGTGCTAACAAAATTCATGGCTCAAGAGGGCCAGGCGGTGGTACCCCGGTTAAGCGCACATATCGCCAAACACAAGGGCCTGGGTTTGAGCTCCTGTCCCCACCTGTGGGGGGGGGCTTCACAAGTGGACAAGTGATTAAGTGGTGAAGCAGGGCTGCAGGTGTCTATCTTCCCTCTCCTTCTCTATCTCCCCTCCTTCGCAATTTCTCTCTGTCCCGTCCAAAAAAAAAAATCATGGTCCAAAAGTTGACAAGGTAGCTAGGAAGAAATGGACTCATTACTGGAAACGCATGGCATTGATAAGAAGGCACTAAGTCATTAAGTCATTCTGAAATCACATCACAGTTATTTTTCTTTGGCTTACATCAAAGGTCTACTTTATATTATTAGCAGAACTGATCAGTCAAGAATCTCTGTCAGCGAGGGGCGTCTTATCCACACAACTCCCATTTAACAGGAGGGTTTTTTTCTCTCCCTGGTGGTTTATGAACTGCTCCAGCAGACAGGACACCGTCGCCCACGGTGCTGGTGAGAGGTGCAGAAAGGCCTTTGAATAAACGGCCAGAACGTCGTGTCCCGAGAGCAACACCTACCTCTGCCTCGGAGGGAGTCCCGGGGCCCAGAATATTTCCTCCCTCAGTGCAGGTGCTTCCACCAGCACGAACAGGCGGCTGTCATCTCTCCAGGAGTGTGGGGACACCAGGCTGCTTGTTGATTTGCCAGCAGCACAGCAGGGAACACACACAGAGGAGAACCAGCCTATGAAGCAGTGAACACTCCTCAAGTCTTTCACTTGAGTTTCACTTAATTACTGTTGGGTAGAGACGGAGAGAAACTGAAAGGAGTGGGGGAGACGGAGAGGGAGAGGGGGAGAGAGACAGCTGCAGCCCTGCCTCACCACTCCTGAAGCTTTCCCCTTGCAGGTGGGAACCGGGGGCTCGAACCTGGGACCTTGTGCGCAGTGATGGGAGTTCGAGCAGGAGCGCCAGCGCCTGGCCCTGAATTTCTTGCTGCTGTACCCACTTGGCCTCAAGGACTCACCGTTTGGGATCTGCATCCCGGCTATCCTGGAAGGCGGCGAGGAGCCGGCAGAGTTTCTTGCCGCCACGTCGATGACACAGTCTTTGTGACTGGGCCAGATTTCTGCCCTGTGCTGAGGAGGGGGGATCTCGGGAAGGGTCCGCGTTTCCTCCTCCGAGGAGTAAGAGACGTCGTAGGCCAGGATTGCCCCGTTGGCGTCACTAACGGACAGCGGCTGTGGAGAGCAGAGGCGGAGGGGTGGGGAAGTCTGCAGAAACTCGCTTCGGGACCCAACCGGCCCATCAGGTCCCTCTCCACCGCCCGCCGCACTGCTCCTGGTGACAGGAGGGATCAGAGAAGAGAAAACACGGGCGGGGGGCCGGGCGGCCGCAAACCCTTTCAGTGCACATGGTAGGAAACGCAAACGCGTGCAGGGATGCGGGTTCAAGCCCCCGGCTGCCCACCTGCGGGGGGAGCTTCACAGGCGGTGGAGCAGGGCTGCAGGTGCCCCTGTCGCTTTCCTTCGCTGTCTCCCGCCCCTCTCAATTTCTGTCTGTCTGTCCACTCAAATGGGGGAGGTGGCAGGGAAAGGCTGCCGGCATTCACGGGGCCAGCACCGAGCCCCATCGATAAGCCTGGAGGTTAAAACTAAAAGCTCTCAGCGGCCCACGTCTTAAAAACCACACGCGCCCACGACAGCCTCCTCTCCCAACCAGATGCTCTCCTCCAAGGCTCAGGGCCACGCAGCAGCCTCCTCACTTCAGTCAGCCGCAGATGGGTCACTTCAGGCTGATTTCAATCCTCGGCTGAATGCTCATCTCGTCTGAAGGACATGGCAGACACTCTCTACACTGAAGCGGTCCGTGAAATGCGGCAGACAGGTGTGAGCGGCCCGGGGTTAAGCTTCAGAGCAAGTGGGGGCACAGCTGTCACACACAGGTCACGTGACAACTGCAAAGCAGCGAGGCTGCTGGGAACCTGCAGAGCTCCTGCTCAGCTCAGAGCTGCACTGAGGTCGGATCCTGCTAAAAATAACAGGAGGCTCTACTTTCTGTCTGTCTGTCTTTCTCTCTTCCCTTTTGTTGCCCTTGTTTTTTTATTGTTGTAGTTATTGTTGTTGCTATTATCATTGTTGTTGGACAGGACAGAGAGAAATGGAGAGAGGGAGGGGAAGACAGAGAGGGGGAGAGAAAGACAGACACCTGCAGACCTGCTTCACCGCCTGGGAAGTGACTCCCCTGCAGGTGGGGAGCCGGGGACTCAAACCGGGATCTTTATGCCGGTCCTTGCGCTTTGCACCACGTGTGCTTAACCTGCTGCGCTACCGCCGGACTCCCCCAGGCTCTACTTTCTGTAGTGGAAGTATGCTTGACTTGCGATAGCAAAAGCGCAGTGTTTAAGAAAACCTGGCTGTCACCGTCCTTATAAACAACAGGACACAGGGAACAAGTGCTTCTGCTCTGTAAAAATACAGCAACAGAAAGGTTGGCTCCGGCAGAGGAGGACAGCAAGGCGCACTGTGGTTCACATCTTACTCCAGAAGTTCACAGGGCTTCATAGCTGGCATCTCCTCATGACATGACATTTTTCTGCTCACTGAGTATGGGTGTGACAGGAACACCTGGGAATCTGGCCTGTTCCCTCTGGCTAGACCTCTGACTCAAGTGAGAGCAGACTTCATCATGAGTCCCTCAGATTTAATAGAAGCAGGGTGCAGGGTACCCACATCGGGGATGGCCGAGCCTTACAGGGCAGGCAGCTGTGAAGGCCAAGCAAGTGGGAGGTGAGGGTCCTGCACCAGTCTGGAGACCGCTGGGCATCTTGCAAAACCAGACTATTGAATGTGAAGTAAGAGCTGGGGATGATGGAGTTACCAAAACATTCAAGAGAAGAAAAGGACACAGTTACCTTCCAATAGACGATTATTTTCTTCCCATCAGAACTCCACTCTCTCCAAGTGTCTGGTCCTTTGGAAGGAACTGGGGAAGAGATGTGGAAGTTAGTGTTGGAAGACGTCAGACATCCATAGACGATATCATTCACTGAGATGGCAGCGGTGCTGGGAGTGTTTTCTATGTTATTTGGGCTTTTTAATAAAAATGTGAATTGGATCAGTGGCCACCACTCAGGAAGGGAACTGACCCAGGAGTTGAGCCCTTGGCCTGAGGAGGGGAACTTCAAGGCAAACGTGAGGTTGGAGCTTGATTCCCAGCACCAAAGGTGCTGGAATGATGTTCTGGTTCCCTCACAGATACTGAAGAAGAGCCTGAGCTTTTAAGTCCTACAGACACGCAGCCCCTGTGGGAGAACAGTGAGGCCCCAAGCCCCCAAGGGAGGGTCCCTCGGGCACTGCTCTCCACAAACCCTCCCCCTGCTGCAGAAAGTTGCCCAGAGCAAGCTCTCCAGCAAGGCATGGTCGCCTGCCTCAAGCTTCCTGCTTCTTTCTGCCTGCCTTCTTTCCCCCACCTACAGCTCTTTCTAACAAAGAAACAGAACCAAGCCAAGCGAAACAAAACCTGGGCCCTTCTCTCTGTCCTATCCAATAAAATGAAAAAATTGGGGGGGGGGGGTGCAGCTGGGCAGTAGCACAGCGGGTTAAATACACATAGTACCAAACACAAGGACAGGCATAAGGATCCTGGTTCGAGGCTCTGGCACTCCACCTGCAGGGGAGTCACTTTGCAGGCGGTGAAGCAGGTCTGCAGGTGTCTATCTCTCTCCCTCTCTGTCTTCTCCTCCTCTCTCAATTTCTCTCTGTCCTATTGTATAAAAAGAAAAAAAAAATGAAAAGAATGGCTTTAGCCCTGCAGGTGGGGACCAGGACTTTGAATCCTGGTCCTTGTGTGTGTGTGTGTGTGTGTGTGTGTGTGTGTGTGTGTGTGTGTGCTTAGCCAGGAGTGCCACCGCCTGCTCCCCACTGCTTTTAGTTTTACAAGTGCAAGCTGCCAAGGCCCACACTAATAGTCGGGTGCTAAGGCACTCAGCTCACTCACCGGCTTCTATGGTCACGTGCCGTTTCTCGCTGCTCCAGGCACTCCATTTCCAGAAAGTCTGAGCGGAACATCGAACCCGGAGTGTGTAGGCCGTATACGGATTGAGTTTGTTCACAATCATGAGGTAATTTGAATTTTCTACTCCTTTGACTGTGAGGTTTCGCTTTAGAAAATAAATTGTAGGGGTCAACTAGGAATACCAAAGGAGACCACTTGGGACTGAAACAAGACAGGACTAGAACGACTTCAGGAACCCACCAAATCACTGGTGAGTGCAAACACGTGTGGCTCGTGGACAGAGAGGAGCCTAGGGAGAGATTGAGTGGCTGGTAACAGTCCAGCAGTTTGCCAGTTGAGACACCACCTCCAGTCTGTTTCACCAACAAGGGGACGGCTGAAGGGAGGAGAGGACTCCCCTGAGACTCACCAAATGCAACTGTGAGTCTCCATTGCTACTGCCCTCAGAATCTGGAGCAGTGGAGGGGAGGCCCTGTGCTGACACCAGGGGACAGAGAACTAACCAGGAAACTCAGGAGAAGATCTATACTTCTGTGGCATAGCGGTGGGGCAGTGAGAGTCTCCTTGCATAAGCACTGGACTATCTCTGCCCCACCCTGCTTTATCTCTTGGTCAGGAGTCAGTGATTAAGCTAAGAAGCCTACTGATAGTTTAAATGCCCTCAGGCTCCCATAGCCTACAGGGAAGAAAAAAACCAAAAGAGGCTTTTAAACCACTGTGCTCCAACTCAGGGATTGAAATAATATCGAAACAGCTGTCAATTTCCACAACTGTGAACCCTTTAATTATCTTACTTAGACACAAGTCAATCCAGGCAAGAGTGATCAGTAATTTGAAAAGTACTGCGAGAGGGACCTCATAACATACTATATAAAGTGGTTAAACCAGCAAGAAGAAATATTGGAGAAATGAACCAGGACAAGAGGCCAGCTAAAATCCCCCCAAAGGTTGAAGCACAAAATAATGAGCTCAACATGCAAACACTAGTTAAGAAATAATCACAGGAGTGAGTAAAGAGTTTCAGAGAAATGTCATCAGAAATGCAGAAAAAACAAATGAGACTCTGGAAGAAAAGACTAATTATCTCAAGGTTATAAGACAGCTGAAAGCTGAAATAGTGGAGCTAAGAACACAACTAGTTGAACAAGTATCAGAACAGAGTAAAAATAGATGAACTCCAGAAAACAGTAGAGGGGAGACAGAATAGAATCAATGAGGTGGAAGACAGAATTAGTAAGATCGAGGATGAATTAGACAACTAAAAAAGAAGTAAGAGATCTCAAAAAGAGATTAAGAGATACTGAAAACAACAACAGAGACCTATGGGATAACTTCAAAAGAAATAATATCTGTATTATTGGCTAACCAGAGGAAGAAAGAGAGGGAGGGAAAGAGAGCATTCTTCAGGACATAATAGCTGAGAACTTCCCCAGTCTAGACAACATAAAAGACATAAAGGTTCAAGAATCCCAGAGGGTCCCAAACAGAATTAACCCATAAAGACACCAAGACACATCATATTTAGAATGGAAAGGAATAAAGATAAAGACAGGATCCTGAAGGCTCCAAGAGATAAACAAAGGGTCACCTACAGAGGAAAACCCATAAGATTAGCTGCAGACTTCTCCACACAAACACTACAGGATAGAAGAGAATGGCAAGATATCTATCAAGTCCTCAAAGAGAAAGGCTTTCAACCGAGGCTACTGTATCCTTATAGACTGTCATTCAGACTAGAGAGAGGCATCAAAACCTTCGCAGACAAACAACAGTTGAAGGAATCAACCATCACCAAGCCTGCCCTGAAAGAAGTTCTGAAAGATCTCCTATAAACAGTCAGACCACCATAAATAGGACATATATCAGAACACTTTATAAACCTACAAAATGCCGTTAAAACATTTTCAATCTTTGATATCAATAAATGTCAATGGCCTGAATTCACCTATTAAAAGACACAGAGTAGGAAGATGGATCAGAAAACACAACCCAACAATATGTTGTCTACAGGAAACTCACCTAACTCAACAAGACAAACACAGACTCAAAGTGAAACGATGGAAAACTATCATACAGGCCAATGGCCCACAGAAAAGGGCAGGAACAGCTGTTCTCATATCTGACACGATAGACTTTAAAATAAATAAAATTTAAAAAGATAGGGATGGACATCACTTAATGCTCAGAGGATCAGTCAATCAAGAGGACTTAACAATTATTAATATCTATGCACCCAATGAGAAGCCAACTAAATACATCAAACATTTACTGAAAGAGCTACAGCAATATATTAACAGCAACACAGCCAGAAATTGAGAGGGAAGGAGGTGGTAGAGACGGAGAGAGATAGACACCTGCAGCCCTGCTTCACCACTTGCAAAATTTTCCTCCTGCAGGTGGGAACTGGGGGCTTGAACCCAGGACCTTGCACACTGTAACATGTGTCCTTAACCAGGTGCGCCACCACCCACACCCTGGATCTTTCTTATAAAAAATTGAGAATTGAGAATCTCTAGATGTGATAAACACATGAAATTAAAGTTAAAAAAAAGACAAAAAAAAACTCTAAACAAGTGAAGCCTCTATGCTCCCACTTACTTGTTACAAAGGAACGTTGTGGCTTATGCTGTGCATTTAACTGATTTTCCAGAAGTCAATAGTAACTTTCCAAATGAATATTCAAATACATCATTCATTCTGGACTGTCTGGAAATTGTCAGATGGTACGGTATAAAAGCTAACCTAAATATCTAAGATGCATCACAGGGTCATGTTCTGACTTATAATGACCAATTATAACTTGTTCCTATTCCTGCACTTAGTAGATTTTTTTTTAAAAATGCATCACATTATCTTGCTGGGGCTGACCAGTCCATTAACTGATGCTAGAGGTCACAGAAGAGCAGTCACTTGCTCATGATGAACTGAGCACCAGCTACCTGCCAGGTGCTGTATTAGATCTGAAAGCGTTCCAAGTAGAAGGATTCAAAGCTGCAGTACTGTGCTTTCCAGTGTTAAATCTAACTGTGTTAATATAGTGATAATATAATGGTCTTAGGTCTCAGTAGATTTCTTTATTTTTTTATTGATTTAATAATGATCCATTGGATAAGAGGGGTACAATTCCACACTTTTTTCCTATTAATTTTATCTATTTATTATTGGATTGAGACACAGAGAAATCCAGAGGGGGAGAAGAGATAGAGAGGGAGAGAGACAGAGAGACCCCTGCAGCCCTGCTTCGCCACTCGTGAAGCTTTCCCCCTCAGGTGGGGACCAGGGGCTTGAACCTGGGTCCTTGTGCCCTGTAGCATGTACATTCAACCAGGTGCGCCGCCATCTGGCCCCTGGTCTCAGCACATTTCTATAGTAAATCACCTGGTGACTGCATGCATGAAGTTACTTCGTTCTTTTTGAAAACAATGTGTGTGTGTGTGTTTAAATCCACAATAACCTGAAAGGCAGTTTACAGAAGACTCTTACTCACCAATTCTTGTTCAGAATTATGTTTAATTTCAGTTTGACATATGAGCTTAATCTTGGCAAAGTTTCCAGGTAAATGCCAGGAAAGCAGGACGGCTGTTGAATTGATATCCTTCACTTTGACTGAAGCAGGAGTGTGAGGATGGACTGTAAATATAATTCAAGTGAAACATTATTTTCTAAAGAGACAAAGGAGAATCAACGAAAATGAAAAATGGGGCCGACACCATCTGTGCTGACCAACTGCATTCTTCCCAGAGTTTGTGGGGTACAGAACACCCCCTTCTGCTGCGAAGGCACGTCAACCAAGAGTAAGGCTCCTTGCTCCTGTGCGACTTTGTAACAGGCAGAGAGAACAGTCCAGTTCACATGGGGAGCCGCAGCGGTCACAGCTGCAGAAGGACACCTGCTAAATTCTACACCTGGGAAGTTTCACGAGCAGTGAAGCAGGGCTGCAGGCATCTCTCTCTCTCTCTCTCTCTTTAATTTATTTCCCTTTTGTTGCCCTTTTTTTATTATTGTTGCAGTTATTATTGTTGTTATTGATGTCATTGTTGGATAGGACAGGGAGAAATGGAGAGAGAAGAGGAAGACAGAGAGGGGGAGAGAAAGACAGACACCTGCAGACCTGCTTCACCGCCTGTGAAGCGACTCCCCTGCAGGTGGGGAGCCGGGGACTCGAACGGGGATCCTTACGCAGGTCCTTGCGCTTCATGCCAGGTGCACTACCGCCAGACTCCCTCTCTGTCTCTATCTCTCCCTCCCCTTTCAAATTCTGTCTCTATTCAATAATAAATAAATTAAATTAAATTTAAAAAATCTGTAGTACAGATTGAAGTGCCAGAGGAACTATAAGTTTGGAAAGTTGAAAGTCTTCTAGTCATGAGTCTTGAAGGAAAATTGAGACCAAAGCTGACTCATGAGCGGAGGAGAAGGATAGCACTTTAGGCCGGAGTCCTGGCGAGCACAGACAGCACGGGAGAGTCGTGTGAGAAAGCTCGAAAGGCAGCGTGGGGACGGACGCCACGCAGGACTCCAGTAAGAGGTCGCCGTCTAGATCTTGGGCAGAATGGGGAGTAACCAGTACTGGTCAGGAGAAATTCCTGATCAGAGTGATAGGAGTCTGCAGGCCAGCCAGCAGGCTCACCTGCTGAGCACACCCCAGACTACCTGACTGCTTTCTTCCCGGACTGAGGTTCAAGGGCAAGGCTTCCACCCCACTGCTCTGTGTGCGGCACAGCCTGGCGTAAAGTCAACGAGGCAGAGTGACCATCGCCATGAATGCCAACGACAATAATAATGATAAGTTGAGTCCTATTTTATTTTTTTGAAGCTATGTACTTATAGAATGGGTAAAAATTCAGGACTCGATGGCAGTGAGAAAGCGTAGTATTTTCACGGATACAGAAAACAACGTGTGGGGGAACTTGAGGACATTATACTTAGCAGAAGACACCAGCCTCAGAGGTCAGACAGGAGAAAAGATCCAGTCTTTATAACATCCTCACTCTGACTAAACACGGAGGTCTAGGACAGATTTTAGTCTGTGGACAGAGGTGTGGATGTGTGTGAGGGGACAGGGGTCTGCAAAGAGGAAGCAAGAGGAGGTTCTTCTGTGGTGATCAGACAGTTCTGAATCTTGGTCAAACGGGTGAGATCCGACTGCAGAGAGCTGGAGGCACCCACCCGCAGGAGAGGCACCTAAGCTAAGGGCAGCCTGCGTTCCAGCTGTCTGTTCACAGGTCAGCCCTTGGGTCTGGATATTACACTTCAGTCAGGCCAAACGGTATCATTTTGGGAAGCCAGGAGAAGGACTCACAGTGCTCTAATTAGATATTTAGAATTAAAGTCTGATGATGAGAATTAATAAATATTAGATAAAGCCATTGGTGGTTTCTGTGTAAGCGGCCAATTTGAACTTTTCCTTTGAAGTCATAAAAACAGTGGAATTTGAAAATACGTATTTAAATTAAATTTACAAAATGAATACTAAGAGGCTATAAAAGACAGTCAGAAAACTTAATCTCTGTAAGTATTTTCATTAACCTCAGGATATTGTGCCCTTTGTAAGGTTTTTTTCTAATTTTTTAAATCATCTATTTATTTGATAAACAGCCAGAAACTGAGAAGAAGGGGATGATAGAGAGGAGAGAGACAGAGAGATACCTTCAGCTCTGCTTCACCACTTGCAAAGATTTTGCTCTGCAGGTGGGGACCAGGGGCTTGAACTCAGATCCACAAGGATGACTGTAACCAGTGCACTGACACCCAGCCCCCGTGAAGCTGATTTTTAAGAGTGGGGAAAGCAGAAGCTTGCTTACCTTTCTCAGTTACATTGACTAGAACTGCTGATTCTGAGCGACCCAAAGGATTGTGAGCATTCAGAGTGAAATTATACGTCTCTTGATTTGGGAGCATTTGAAAGAACAGCTGATAGCTTTCATTGCTGGAAACGTCACCACGTTTGACTCTAACATGCCTTCCTGAAAAACTGGAGGGAAAATGCACTAAGAAATACTGAGGCATATTAGGGAGCTGCTCTCTTCCCTGGTCCAGCTTTTTGGTCCCTTTTCCAGCCATGACATCACCTCCCTGGACAATAACTTGGATCCACCTGCATATCAGATGTCAGGCTCAGTGAAAAAAATAAAACTAGTATAGCCATAGGCCCTGTGGACTATAACTAAAATATGCCTATAAGCTATCTACAAAACGGAGGACCCCCAACTCTTCATCTGCACTATTCCAGCCTTTAGGTTCATGACTGGTCAGCAATTTGTTAGGCTTTGTATGTTAACTCTCTTTTCAGCCACCAGGTTCCAGATGTCAGCATGATGCCAACCAGACTTCCCTGGACAGAGGACCCCACCAACGTGTCCTGGAGCTCCGCTTCCCCAGAGCCCTGCCCCACTAGGGAAAGAGAGAGACAGGCTGGGAGTATGGATCCACCTGTCAACGCCCATGTTCAGCGGGGAAGCCATTACAGAAGCCAGACCTTCCACCTTCTGCATCCCACAGTGACCCTGGGTCCATGCTCCCAGAGGGATAAAGAATAGGAAAGCTGTCAGGGGAGGGGATGGGATACGGAGTTCTGGTGGTGGGAATTGTGTGGAGTTATACCCCTCTTATCCTATGGTTTTTTTCAGTGTTTCCTTTTTATAAATAATATATATATGTATATATATATATATATATATATAGTTTCAAAGTGGTTAGAGATTGCAGAGAAAAAAAAAGGTTGACTTTCTAATAGTCAAACTTCCTTAAATAAGTTCATTTCTAATTATAGACTACTACACACTCTGGCAAGAAAATGTACACGGTCCCGGAGACAGAAGAGAAGAATTAGTCATAGGTACACTGCCCAAAAATAGTCTCAGCTAATATTCAGGTTTTTTTTTTTTTGCTTAGACTTTTATTTAAAAAAAAGAAGAGTCAAACCAGGGGCCAGGTGGTGGTGCACTTGACTGAGCACCCATGTTACAGTCACAAGAACCCATGTTAGAGCCTCCAGTCCCCACCTGCAGGGGGAAAGCTTCACAAATGGTGAAGCAGGGCTGCAGGTGTCTCTCTTCCTCTCTATCTCCCCTTCCACTAAATTTCTGGCTCTCTCTATCCAATAAAAATAATAATGACATCACCTCCCCAGACAATAACTTGAGTCTACCTGCATATCAGATGTCAGGCTCAGGAAAAAACTAGTAAAGTCATGGGCCCTTCAGAATACACCTAAAATAGACCTACTAGCTATTTCCAAAATGGAGACCCCAAATCTTTTTTTAAAAATTATTTTTATTTATAAAAAGGAAACACTGAGAGAACCATAGGATAAAAGGGGTACAACTTCGCACAATTCCCACCACCAGAACTCTGTATCCCATCCCCTCCCCTGATAGCTGTCCTATTCTCTATCCCTCTGGGAGCATGGACCCAGGGTCACTGTGGGATGCAGAAGGTGGAAGGTCTGGCTTCTGTAATTGCTTTCCCGCTGAACATGGGTGTTGACAGGTGGATTCATACTCCCAGCCTGTCTCTCTCTTTCCCTAGTGGGGCAGGGCTCTGGGGAAGCAGAGCTCTAGGACATATTGCTGGGGTTGTCTGTCCAGGGAAGTCTGGTTGGCATCCTGGTAGCATCTGGAACCTGGTGGCTCAAAAGAGAGTTAACATACAAAGCCAAACAAGTTGTTGACCAATCATGGATGTAAGGATCCCAAATCTTCATCTGCACTATTCCAGCCTTTAGGTTCATGATCAGTCAACAATTTGTTTGGCTTTGTATGTTAACTCTTTTTCAGCCACCAGATTCCAGATGCTAGCATGATGCCAACCAGACTTCCCTGGACAGACAACCCCACCATGTGTCCTGGAGCTCCACTTCCCCAGAGCCCTGCCCCACTAGGGAAAGAGAGAGGCAGGCTGGGAGTATGGATCCACCTGCCAATGCCCATGTTCAGCGGAGAAGCAATTACAGAAGCCAGACCTTCCACCTTCTGCATCCCACAGTGACCCTGGGTCCATGCTCCCAGAGGGATAGAGAATAGGAAAGCTGTCAGGGGAGGGGATGGGATACAGAGTTCTGGTGGTGGGAACTGTGTGGAGCTGTACCCCTCTCATCCTATGGTTTTGTCAGTGTTTCCATTTTATAAATAAATATTAAAAAACAAATGAGAAGAAGTCAGGCCATCCAGTCTGAAGATATTTAGACTGCGCCATACACTTCATGACACACATCTGGCTTCCTATCTTATTCATGGTCTAGATGACAGACGGCATTTCTCTAGGACACCTAACATCCTGTCATCCGCGCCACGGCTTGATGGCCTTTACCTTTCAAATAGAGTGTAAGTTGTACTGCGTGGGCCCACCAGGGCGGTCGGTCTTCCGGGGCTCCAAGTACATATGATCTCTTTTAAATCATATGTTTCACAGAGTAGGTCTTGGGGACTGTCAGGCGGATCTGAAAGGAGACAGGGAAGAAAACTCATGCGGTTACTATTATTATCTACATGTTCCCTGAACTCTTCTAGCATTGGTGCAATTTCAAAATTTCCACTTTTTAAAAGAAAATTGCCACTGGTATTATCACCAGGGTTCAATGCTGGCCCTATGAAGCCATTGTGCTGAGAACCACTTTTTCCCAGTACTTTTTTCCTTTATTCAATAGAGACAGAGATAAATTGAGGGGTGAGGGGAGCCAGAGAGGGAGAGAGACAAGAAGACACCTGCAGTGTTTGTTGCACTGCTGGTGAAGTTTCTGCCCTGCAGGAGAAGAGCGGGGGCTGGAACCCAGGCCCTTATGCCTGGCAATGGTTGTGCTCAACCAGTGCCCGGACCCCCAGACTCCCACTTTTTACAGTATATTGTTTTCAGAGTTTGTATTACATTAGAAATGGTAGATTAAAATAGACAGAAAGTGACTAATTGCCCTCAAACAGCAACCTGAAGGTATTAACTATCATTTCTCTTAAATTTTAAATTGAGGCTCTAAGCTGACAGACCTAACATCATCCAGATTAAAAGACAACAAAAACAAAAATAAACCCGGTGTGTGTTTATGTGAATGTATGGCCAAGTTGAAACCGAAAAGTTGACTGTAAAATTCTCTCTCGGGGAGGGAAGATAGCACAATGGTTATGCAAAAAGACTCCCATGCCTAGGGAGTCAGGCAGTGGCGCAGCGGGTTAAGCGCAGGTGGCGCAAAGCGCAGGGACCCGCGTAAGGATCCCAGTTCAAGCCCCCGGCTCCCCACCTGCAGAGGAGTCGCTCCACAGGCGGTGAAGCAGGTCTGCAGGTGTCTGTCTTTCTCTCCCCCTCTCTGTCTTCCCCTCCTCTCTCCATTTCTCTCTGTCCTGTCCAACAATGACAACAATAACTACAACAATAAAACAACAAAAGGGACTAAATAAATAAATAAAATTTTAAAAAGACTCCCATGCCTGAGACTCCAGTGTCCCTGGTTCAGTCCCCTGCACCACCATAAGCCAGAGCTGAGCAGTGCTCCGGTAAGAAAGCAACAACGACAACAACAATAATAATAGTAATAATATTCTCTCTTGTCTTTTCAAAACTGGTGGGTTAACAGACTATCGACACAAAATGAAGATAAATGAATGCTGACCCCTATCTCCCAGCACACCAGACGCTGTGTCAGTCTCTAAGGCATCCGCTCTGGGGTCAGGGAGATGGTGCAATAGCTTTCTGTAACAGCAGACGTTCACGTCTGGGGCTCAAGAATCCTAAGGAAATGCTACTCCAGAGTTGACAAACGGGAGATCATCTGAGCTTCCAAATGTTCTGCAGGAAAGTCAGTCTGGCCTCAGCCTATTGCCGGAGAGGGAGAGGGGCTGAGAGGGGCCTGCGTGTGGGGTATGGAGGGGCCCGGTAGTGGGTAGTCTGGAGCAAGGATCACGTGACAGCAGCTGACTAGAAAGCTCCATTTCGCCCAGTAAAGTGTTTTTTGCAAAGGTTGAACTGTGCATGACAGAGACACGCTGTAGTTCTAAAGAACTGAAAGTCATTGGAAATAATTTAAAAAGTGGACAGTCCTAATAACTTTTAGTTTTATGTTTTTCATTGTTTATTTTTATTTAATTTTTTTATTATCTTTATTTTTTATTGGACAGAGACAGCTGGAAATCAAGAGGGAGGGGTGATAGAGAGGGAGAGAGACAGAGAGATACCTGCAGCCTTGCTTCACCACTTGCAAAGCTTTCCCCCTGCAAGTGGGGACGAGGGGCTAGAACCTGGGTCCTTGAGCACTGTAATGTGAGCGCTCAACCAGGTGCACCAGCACCTGGCCTCCACTTGTTTTCATTTTTAAGCAGATCCCATCTGGTGTTATAGAAAATACAGCTGCACTACATATACCACTGGTTCTCAATTTACTTTTTATTGATATAAAGATTTATTTACATTTTAGTGAGAAAGAGAGTGTGTGTGTGCGCGTGTGTGTGTGTGTGCGTGTGAGTGTGTGAGTGTGTGTGAGTGTGTGAGTGTGTGTGAGTGTGTGTGCGTGTGAGTGTGTGTGAGTGTGTGTGTGTGTGTGAGTGTGTGTGTGAGTGTGAGTGTGTGTGTGAGTGTGTGTGTGTGAGTGTGAGTGTGTGTGTGTGCATGTGAGTGTGGGTGTGTGTGAGTGTGTGTGTGAGTGTGTGTGAGAGAGAGTGTGTGTTTGAGTGTGTGTATGTGTCTGTGAGAGTGTGTGTGTGTGTGAGAGAGAGAGTGTGTGTGTGTTTGAGTGTGTGTATGAGAGAGTGAGTGTGTGTATGTGTGTGTGAGAGAGAGTGTGTGTGTGTTTGAGTGTGTGTGTGAGAGAGTGAGTGTGTGTGTGAGAGAGAGTGTGTGTGTGAGTGTGTGAGTGTGTGTGAGTGTGTGAGTGTGTGAGTGTGTGTGTGTGAGTGTGTGAGAGAGTGTGTGTTTGAGTGTGTGTATGTGTCTGTGAGAGTGTGTGTGTGAGAGAGAGTGTGTGTGTGTGTTTGAGTGTGTGTGTGAGAGAGTGAGTGTGTGTATGTGTGTGTGAGAGAGAGTGTGTGTGTGTTTGAGTGTGTGAGTGTGTGTGTGTGAGAGTGTGTGTGTGAGTGTGTGAGTGTGTGTGAGTGTGTGTGTGTGAGTGTGTGTGAGAGAGTGTGTGTTTGAGTGTGTGTATGTGTCTGTGAGAGAGAGTGTGTGTGTGTGCATGTGTGTGAGAGAGAGTGTGTGTGTTTGAGTGTGTGTGGGAGAGAGTGAGTGTGTGTTTGAGTGTATGTATGTGTGTGAGAGAGAGAGTGTGTGTGAGTGTGTGTGTGTGTGTGAGAGTGTGTGTGTGTTTGAGTGTGTGTGTGAGAGAGTGAGTGTGTGTTTGAGTGTGTGTATGTGTGTGAGAGACTGTGTGTGTGTGTGTGTGAGAGAGAGAGAGTGTGTGTGTGTGTGTGTTTGTGTGTGTGTGTGTGTGTGTGTGTGTGTGAGAGAGAGAGAGAGAGAGGAACCTGGGACCATCTCTCTGGCACGTGTGAAGCCATCAGTGGGCTCTGGACCTCGTGATTCAGAGTGCAGCCCTTCAACTTCTCTTTGACTGCTAAAATTTCAGTTTGAATGTGACCTCCCTCTCACGTCAATTCCAAGGTGCCTTACGGGGAAGGTGGAGGGAGAGGCCGAGGACGTCCATCCAGCAGAGAAGGGCAGCTGGCCCCAGCTGTCTACCCAGGGGATGGTCAGCCAGAGCGTGTGGCTCAGCTTCAGCCTGAGTGTCAGCTCAGAGCTTGGTAGCAGCTGAGCCAGAGCACAGCTGAGAGGTGTCAAACAAACAAACAAACAAACAAACAAACAAAACGGGTGCTGGTGGTAGTATACCCTGTTAAGTGCACATAGCACTAAGTGCAAGGATCTGGGTCCAAGCCTCCGGCTCCCCATATGCAAGGGGGGATGCTTTACAAGTGGCGAAGCAGGTCTGCCAGTCCCCCTCCCATCTCCCCTCCCCTCTCAATTTCTCTGTCTTGTGTAATAAAATGGAAAGAAAAAAAAAGGCCTCCAGGAGCAGTGGATTCATAGTGCAGCACCCTGCCGCACAAGCCCCAGCAATAACTCTGGAGACAAAACAATAGTCACACAGGCTCCTAAGCTGAATATGGGCCCCAGATCAGATCAAATCAATGGGGTTTACAGTCAACAGTATTTATACCCCATTTCCCATATTAGGGAGCTGCTCTCTTCCCTGGTCCAGCTTTCTGGTCCTTTTTCCTGCCATGACATCCTCTCCCCAGACAATAACTTGGATCCACCTGCATGTCAGATTTCAGGCTCAGGGAAAAAAACAACAACAAAACTCATGGGCTCTTTGTAATATAACTAAAATATGCTTACAAGCTATCTACAAAACAGACACCCTTCAACTCTTCGTCTGCACTATTCCAGACTTTAGGGTCATGATTAGTCAATAATTCATTTGGCTTTATATGTTAACTCTCTTTTCAGCCACCAGGTTCCAGATGCCAGCAGGATGCCAACCAGATTTCCCTGGACAGACGACCCCACCAATGTGTCCTGGAGCCCCGCTTCCCCAGATCCCTGCCCCACTAGGGAAAGAGAGAGACAGGCTGGGAGTATGGATCCACCTGCCAACACCCATGTTCAGCAGGGAAGCAATGACAGAAGCCAGACCTCCCACCTTCTGCATCTCACAGTGACCCTGGGTCCATACTCCAGAGGGATAAAGAATAGGAAAGCTGTCAGGGGAGGGGATGGGATACAGAGTTCTCATGGTGGGAATTTTAAAAATGCATAAGGAAAAACACTAGTCAGTCAAAGTGAAGTCATCAAACTGACTTGCTATGTTTCCCCATGAGTGAAATACAGAGAGTGAGCTCAGGGCCTTTTAATTGAGAACAGGAAGCCGTGTCATCAGGGGCCCTCGTGCCGTCATCACAGGGAGGAGATGGAAACACTGCCATGACGTCATCCGTGGGCCACCAGCACGAGGAGACGGCCCAGCTCTGCGTGGTGGCGGTTGGGAGTGCCACGCGGTCCGAGGACTGGGGACGCAGGATGCTCCTGCACTGGCCTGTGTCCCTCTGACTGACGTGAGAGAGAGGAGGGCAGAGGAGCGTCTTCCTCTCTCTCATCCTCCAGCCACCCTCCTCCTCAAACAGACCAATTTTAACAATCAGAAATAGTCCCTTCCGCGCAATTCCAATGCTTTGTGTACAATACTCATGATTCCATCACGTAGGTCCTTAAGAAAGGTGTGCTTGGCTTTTGTGAGAGACTAGCTTGGAGGAAATAATTCCTAGCCAGTGTAAGATTAGAAAATGTGATATGAGGGGGTCGGGCGGTAGCGCAGCAGGTCAAGCGCACAAAGTATGAAGCGCGAGGACCGGCATAAGGATCCCGGTTCGAGCCCCCGGCTCCCCACCTGCAGGGGAGTCACCGCACAAGTGGCAAAGCAGGTCTGCAGGTGTCTGTCTCTCTCCCTCTCTATCTTATCTCCCCTCTCAATTTCTCCCTGTTCTATCAATAAAAATGAAAAAAAGGTCACCAGTAGCATTGGATTTGTAGAGATGGCACTGAGCCCTAGCAATAAGCCTGGAGGAAAAAAAAAAAAGAAAGAAAGAAAGAAAGAAAGAAAGAAAGAAAGAAAGAAAGAAAGAAAGAAAGAAAGAAAGGAAAAGAAAATATGATGAGTGACCCTGGATTAATACATCTGCCAACTAAGAAACGGATAATCAGCAGCTAACCACTTCAAGCACATTTGAAACTCTACAGATTATCCAGAGACAGAGATGGCACCTTACAGATGACAATCTGGTGACTTATGCCACTTAGAGAATTAAAAGAGAAGAAGCAGAATCACTCCCCTCCATTCGCATGGATGTTTTCAGACCCAAATGTTCAAATCTGAACTTTAATCTTTTTTACTTTTCGTTTTAGATAACACATACTTACATCCTGCAAAAATAACTGTTCCAAATATATTATCATATGTTGAGAAGACCACATTTGTCCCACTGTTTGCAGAAGCAGAGATACTATGGATCTTGATGGCAACATTCCTCCCATCGAGAGGAATAAGGGGGTAACTTGTTTGTCCAATCTGTGCGGTCAGTATTTTTACTTGAGTCACGCAACAAAATGTTATGTCTGTTCCCACAAGTACCACTTTATCTTGAGGAAAAACCTTGTTAGGAGAATCTGGAGACCCTGGAAAAAAGCCAAAGAATTGAGTAAGTAGAAGATTTTGACCATAAGGTAGCCTAGTGTGGGGAGAATATACTGTTAGGTGTTTTTGTAGTAACAGTGTGCATAGAAGGTAAATTTACACACAGAGGGCAAATTCCCCAGGGCTCAAAGGAGAGAAGCTCTGTGACATCCAGTTCTGCCTGTTCCTTACTTCCGGTGGGGTGGAGACTAGGGCCCTACAGGGGAGTCTAGGCCAGTGTCTGAACTCACAGCTTAATGTGGAAGGCGGCAACGAAGGGGCTGGAGCGCATGTGAAGCATCAGCCTAGGTAATGACAGTAAACACTGCTGGTTCTGCGCAGTGCTCTGCAGAGATAGAGAGAGAGAGAGAGGGAGAGAGAGAGAGGGAGAGAGGAGAGAGGGAGAGAGAGAGGGGAGAGAGAGAGAGAGAGAAGAGAGGGAGAGAGAGAGAGGTAAAGGTAGGGAGAGGGGGAGAGAGAGACAGAGAGAGGAAGAGGAAAGAGAGGGAGAGAGAGGAGAGAGGGAGAGAGAGAGGAGAGAGAGAAAGAGAGGAGAGAGAGAAAGAAGAGAGAGGGAGAGAGAGAGGGAGAGGGAGAGAGACGGAGAGGGAGGGAGAGAGAGAGGAAGAGGACACAGAGGGGGAGAGAGGAAGAGGAGAGAGAGAGAGAGAGAGAGAGAGAGAGAGTGAGCGAGCTTGCCTGCCATCCACCTGGTCAGTGTGTCAGGACCCCACAGCCCACAAGCCCCTTTCCCCTTGGTCCCAGCTCCCTGCAGACCCCAGCGGCACCGTGTTTGCTTCCCCAAGGAATCACGTAGTTTGTCCCCAGTGTCCTCTTCACCTGTCCAACCAAACGCAATCTGGCTTTTCGCTCTAGAATTCTGCTCACTGCTGTTCAACTCAATGGCCACCTCTCAGTAACCTTTCTCTGCGACGGCATCAGAACAGACGCACTAAAACTTCTTGCTCGGAACGCTTCCTTTGCTGGGCTCCGACCATTCATCATCCTTTTCTGAGGACAAACCCTTCTGCCTCTTGTTTCCTTGGCCGGCCTCTCTCCTTTCCATCTTTCTTTTAGGTGCACACGTTTCTTAGCAGACAGCTGTCCTTGGGCCCATTCTGACTTCCATTTATCTTCAGGGCCTAAAATACTCCCACCACAGTAGCTAACGCTACTCAGAACTACAGTTCGTGCTCCAAACACCCACCTGGACGCTAAACTTCTATTCCTAACTGCCAGACACTTCTTACACACCTCACTCAGCGTGTTAAAAGTGGAATTTGTCCTGCCTACTGAACTGCTTTTTTATCTTTATTTATTAGCTAGAGATAGTCAGAAATTGAGAGGAAGGGAGAGAGAGAGGCCTGCAGCCCTGCTTCACCACTTGCAAAGCTTTCCCCCTGCAGGTGGGGACGGGGCCTTGAACTTGGGTCCTTGTGCCCTGTAATGTGCCCTTGTGCCCTTAACCAGGTGCGCCACCACCCGGCCCCCTACCTAACTGCCTCACACAGTTTCTGTCTTCATGGACAGCACTACCAGACACCCAGACTCCAAGCCATCTTTGGCTCAAATGCTCCCTCACCAAACCCACTGTCAATAACGCTAATTCTGTGTCGTCAGTGTGTTCTAATTTTGCTGAGGTTTATTTTACTTTTTTATGTATAGAAATTGAAAGGGGAGGAAGAAATATAGAGAGAAAGAGGCACCTGCAGCCCTGCTTCACTGGTCATGAACCTTGCCCCATGCAGGTGGCGACCGGGGGCTTGAACCCAGGGCCTTGCACACTGTGGGTGTGCCACCACCCGGCCCCTCAGTGTGTCTACATGTGGTCTGTGCATTTCTAACCCGCCTGCCTGGTTTGTCTGGCTGGTATGACTCGGTCCTCCCTCTCTCTGGGTCTCGTCTCCTCACTGTCACTAAAGCAGACTATCTAAGGAAACTGAGGCTCAAACTCATTCTTCTCCGTTCTGTGCTGACTGACTGTGCAACTGAAGGTCTTTCTTTCTTTCTTCCTTTTTTTTTTTTTTTTTTTTTTTGGCTCCAGTGTTATCTCTGGGGCTCAGAGCCTGTACTAGGAGGCCATTTTCCCCATTTTGTTGCCCTTGTTGTTGTTATTATTGTCATTGTTGTTGCTGGATAGGACAGAGAGAAATCGAGAGAGGCGAGGAAGACAGAGAGGGGTTCATTTTTAAAAAATTCTATTTATTTATTTATTTCCTTTTGTTGTCCTTGTTGTTTTATTGATGTCGTCGTTGTTGGATAGGACAGAGAGAAATGGAGAGAGGCGAGGAAGACAGAGAGGGAAAGAGAAAGACAGACACCTGCAGACCTGCTTCACAGCCTGTGAAGTGACTCCCCTGCGGGTGGGGAGCCGGGGCTCGAACCGGGATCCTTATGCCGGTCCTCGCACTTTGCACCACCTGAGCTTAACAGGCTGCGCTACCGCCCGACTCCTGAGAGGGGTTCATTTTTAAAAATCGTTCTTATTGCATGAGGGAGGAAGAGGGGAAGGAAGGGGAGGGAGAAGAGGGAGGCGAGGAGGGGAGGGAGAGGGAGACCCAGCACTACTCCTGTAAGCACAGTGTTGAGGATCCAGCCTGAAGCCTCAAACTTGTAAGTCCTGTGCTCTCCCAACTGAGCTATTCCCCTCTCTCAGCCTTCGTTTTATTACCAACGATTCTTCAAGTCTCTCTCACACAGCCAAAACCCTCTCTGCACACAGAGATTTCAGTATCAGATAGAGACACAGTTTCAATAACACCTCTACAAAAATTTCAAGCCGTGGTTGCAGGTGGCACAGTGGGTAAAGCACTGGGCTCTCAGGCATGAGGCACTGAGTTCAATCCCTGGCAGCACACGTACAGTACAGAGCGATGCCTGCTTCTTTCTCTCTCCTTCCATCTTTCTCAGTAATAAAAAAATAAAGTCTTTTTTTAAGAAACGTTCTCTTCAATGCCTACCCACCATGGTGATGTTCACATCTATCAACTCAGCAAGTTCTTTCTTGGCTGGGTGGTGGCGCACCTGGTTGAGCACACATATTACTAAGCGCAAGGACCTGAGTTCAAGCCCCAAGTCCCCACCTGAGGGGGAAAGTTTTAGGAGTGGTGAAGCCGGGCTTCAGGTGTCTCTCTGTCTCTCTCTCTCTCTCTCTTCTTCTCAACTTCTCTCTGCTTCTATCCAATAATAAATAAATAATTAAAAAATCAGATTCCTGAGGCCCAAGACTTCTTGCATTAAGTCTTTGGGATCAGGAGTGGGGGAAGCTGAGAGGATCCCTTACACAGTTGCATGGAACTGACAGTCTGGACTAGACATCCCGCTTGTGAAACATGGACGCCGTTTGCACGAAACAAAACTCCGTGACTACAAGCTTACAAGACACGCTCTTCAGCCGGCTCCAGTCACTCCACGCTTTGCGGCCAGAGAATCGAGGGTCATCGATGAAGCACCTGATGGCCACGTAATGCACGGCGCACTCCAGGGGCATGTCTGAGGTCCAGCCCCAGTGATGGTCCACGTCTTTGCCACTCAGAGAGCTGTTGTAAGTCGTCTAGACAGGAACACAAAGGAACGCTGTACCTCTCTGTCCCTGTGCAGGGGAGAAGGAGCCCTAGCCAAGGGAGCTACGGTGTGTTTCCCTCCCGCTAGGATTCAAAACATGGCTGAAATAATACGGTCACTGAGTTCTGTCCTTGTAAAACACCTCAGTTATCCATAAGGCACAACAGGAGAATAATGGAAAAACCTGTCCTGATTCGCTTGCTCTTCCTTCATCTTCTGGCTCTATCCATTATTAGACAAGTGTTCACACGGCAAAACATTCAGAACACTCCGGAGATAATACATGGGACACTGCACCACAGCAAAGGACTCTGGGAGGGAGGAGAGCACAGGGTGACACATGGATGGACATGGGGCACTGCACCACAGCAAAGGACTCTGGGAGGGAGGAGAGCACAGAGTGAGACATGGATGGACATGGGGCACTGCACCACAGCAAAGGATTCTGGGAGGGAGGGAAAGCACAGAGTGAGACATGGATGGATATGGGGCACTGCACAGAGCAAAGGATTCTGGGAGGGAGGAGAGCACAGAGTGACACATGGATGGACATGGGGCACTGCAGCACAGCAAAGGACTCTGGGAGGGAGGAGAGCACAGGGTGAGACATGGATGGACATGGGGCACTGCACTACAGCAAAGGACTCTGGGAGGGAGGAAGAGCACAGAGTGACACATGGATGGACATGGGGTACTGCACCACAGCAAAGGACTCTGGGAGGGAGGAGAGCACTGAGTGACACATGGATGGACATGGGGCACTGCACCACAGCAAAGGACTCTGGGAGGGAGGGAGAGCACAGAGTGAGACATGGATGGACATGGGGCACTGCACCACAGCAAAGGACTCTGGGAGGGAGGGAGAGCACAGGGTGAGACATGGATGGACATGGGGCACTGCACCACAGCAAAGGACTCTGGGAGGGAGGGAGAGCACAGGGTGAGACATGGATGGACATGGGGCACTGCACCACAGCAAAGGACTCTGGGAGGGAGGGAGAGCACAGGGTGAGACATGGATGGACATGGGCACTGCACCACAGCAAAGGACTCTGGGAAGGAGGGAGAGCAGAGTGAGACATGGATGGACATGGGGCACTGCACCACAGCAAAGGACTCTGGGAGGGAGGGAGAGCACAGGGTGAGACATGGATGGACATGGGGCACTGCACCACAGCAAAGGACTCTGGGAAGGAGGGAGAGCACAGGGTGAGACATGGATGGACATGGGGCACTGCACCACAGCAAAGGACTCTGGGAGGGAGGGAGAGCACAGAGTGACACATGGATGGACATGGGGCACTGCACCACAGCAAAGGACTCTGGGAGGGAGGAGAGCACAGGGTGACACATGGATGGACATGGGGCACTGCACCACAGCAAAGGACTCTGGGAGGGAGGGAGAGCACAGAGTGAGACATGGATGGACATGGGGCACTGCACCACAGCAAAGGACTCTGGGAGGGAGGAGAGCACAGGGTGACACATGGATGGACATGGGGCACTGCACCACAGCAAAGGACTCTGGGAGGGAGGAGACACAGAGTGACACATGGATGGACATGGGCACTGCACCACAGCAAAGGACTCTGGGAGGGAGGAGGGCACAGGGTGAGACATGGATGGACATGGGGCACTGCACCACAGCAAAGGACTCTGGGAGGGAGGAGAGCACAGAGTGACACATGGATGGACATGGGGCACTGCACCACAGCAAAGGATTCTGGGAGGGAGGAGAGCTCAGGGTGAGACATGGATGGACATGGGGCACTGCACCACAGCAAAGGACTCTGGGAGGGAGCGAGAGCACAGGGTGAGACATGGATGGACATGGGGTACTGCACCACAGCAAAGGACTCTGGGAGGGAGGGAGAGCACAGGGTGAGACATGGATGGACATGGGGCACTGCACCACAGCAAAGGACTCTGGGAAGGAGGGAGAGCACAGGGTGAGACATGGATGGACATGGGGCACTGCACCACAGCAAAGGACTCTGGGAAGGAGGGAGAGCACAGGGTGAGACATGGATGGACATGGGGCACTGCACCACAGCAAAGGACTCTGGGAGGGAGGAGAGCTCAGGGTGAGACATGGATGGACATGGGGCACTGCACCACAGCAAAGGACTCTGGGAGGGAGGAGAGCACAGAGTGACACATGGATGGACATGGGGCACTGCACCACAGCAAAGGACTCTGGGAGGGAGGAGAGCACAGGGTGACACATGGATGGACATGGGGCACTGCACCACAGCAAAGGACTCTGGGAGGGAGGAGAGCACAGAGTGAGACATGGATGGACATGGGGCACTGCACCACAGCAAAGGACTCTGGGAGGGAGGAGAGCACAGGGTGACACATGGATGGACATGGGGCACTGCACCACAGCAAAGGACTCTGGGAGGGAGGAGACACAGAGTGACACATGGATGGACATGGGCACTGCACCACAGCAAAGGACTCTGGGAGGGAGGAGGGCACAGGGTGAGACATGGATGGACATGGGGCACTGCACCACAGCAAAGGACTCTGGGAGGGAGGAGAGCACAGAGTGACACATGGATGGACATGGGGCACTGCACCACAGCAAAGGATTCTGGGAGGGAGGAGAGCTCAGGGTGAGACATGGATGGACATGGGGCACTGCACCACAGCAAAGGACTCTGGGAGGGAGGGAGAGCACAGGGTGAGACATGGATGGACATGGGGCACTGCACCACAGCAAAGGACTCTGGGAGGGAGGAGACACAGAGTGAGACATGGATGGACTTGGGGTACTGCACCACAGCAAAGGACTCTGGGAGGGAGGAGAGCACAGAGTGAGACATGGATGGACATGGGGCACTGCACCACAGCAAAGGACTCTGGGAGGGAGGAGAGCACAGAGTGAGACATGGATGGACATGGGGCACTGCACCACAGCAAAGGACTCTGGGAGGGAGGGAGAGCACAGGGTGAGACATGGATGGACATGGGGCACTGCACCACAGCAAAGGACTCTGGGAGGGAGGAGAGCACAGAGTGAGACATGGATGGACATGGGGCACTGCACCACAGCAAAGGACTCTGGGAGGGAGGAGAGCACAGGGTGACACATGGATGGACATGGGGCACTGCACCACAGCAAAGGACTCTGGGAGGGAGGAGACACAGAGTGACACATGGATGGACATGGGCACTGCACCACAGCAAAGGACTCTGGGAGGGAGGGAGAGCACAGGGTGAGACATGGATGGACATGGGGCACTGCACCACAGCAAAGGACTCTGGGAGGGAGGAGAGCACAGAGTGAGACATGGATGGACATGGGGCACTGCACCACAGCAAAGGACTCTGGGAGGGAGGAGAGCACAGGGTGAGACATGGATGGACATGGGGCACTGCACAACAGCAAAGGACTCTGGGAGGGAGGAGAGCACAGGGTGAGACATGGATGGACATGGGGCACTGCACCACAGCAAAGGACTCTGAGAGGGAGGAGAGCACAGGGTGAGACATGGATGGACATGGGGCACTGCACCACAGCAAAGGACTCTGGGAGGGAGGAGAGCACAGAGTGACACATGAATGGACATGGGGCACTGCACCACAGCAAAGGACTCTGGGAGGGAGGAGAGCACAGGGTGAGACATGGATGGACATGGGGTACTGCACCACAGCAAAGGACTCTGGGAGGGAGGGAGAGCACAGGGTGAGACATGGATGGACATGGGGCACTGCACCACAGCAAAGGACTCTGGGAGGGAGGAGAGCACAGAGTGAGACATGGATGGACATGGGGCACTGCACCACAGCAAAGGACTCTGGGAGGGAGGAGAGCACAGGGTGACACATGGATGGACATGGGGCACTGCACCACAGCAAAGGACTCTGGGAGGGAGGAGACACAGAGTGACACATGGATGGACATGGGCACTGCACCACAGCAAAGGACTCTGGGAGGGAGGAGGGCACAGGGTGAGACATGGATGGACATGGGGCACTGCACCACAGCAAAGGACTCTGGGAGGGAGGAGAGCACAGAGTGACACATGGATGGACATGGGGCACTGCACCACAGCAAAGGATTCTGGGAGGGAGGAGAGCTCAGGGTGAGACATGGATGGACATGGGGCACTGCACCACAGCAAAGGACTCTGGGAGGGAGCGAGAGCACAGGGTGAGACATGGATGGACATGGGGTACTGCACCACAGCAAAGGACTCTGGGAGGGAGGAGACACAGAGTGAGACATGGATGGACTTGGGGTACTGCACCACAGCAAAGGACTCTGGGAGGGAGGAGAGCACAGAGTGAGACATGGATGGACATGGGGCACTGCACCACAGCAAAGGATTCTGGGAGGGAGGAGAGCTCAGGGTGAGACATGGATGGACATGGGGCACTGCACCACAGCAAAGGACTCTGGGAGGGAGGGAGAGCACAGGGTGAGACATGGATGGACATGGGGCACTGCACCACAGCAAAGGACTCTGGGAGGGAGGAGAGCACAGAGTGAGACATGGATGGACATGGGGCACTGCACCACAGCAAAGGACTCTGGGAGGGAGGAGAGCACAGGGTGACACATGGATGGACATGGGGCACTGCACCACAGCAAAGGACTCTGGGAGGGAGGAGAGCACAGGGTGACACATGGATGGACATGGGGCACTGCACCACAGCAAAGGACTCTGGGAGGGAGGAGAGCACAGGGTGAGACATGGATGGACATGGGGCACTGCACCACAGCAAAGGACTCTGAGAGGGAGGAGAGCACAGGGTGAGACATGGATGGACATGGGGCACTGCACCACAGCAAAGGACTCTGGGAGGGAGGAGAGCACAGAGTGACACATGAATGGACATGGGGCACTGCACCACAGCAAAGGACTCTGGGAGGGAGGGAGAGCACAGAGTGACACATGGATGGACATGGGGCACTGCACCACAGCAAAGGACTCTGGGAGGGAGGAGAGCACAGGGTGAGACATGGATGGACATGGGGTACTGCACCACAGCAAAGGACTCTGGGAGGGAGGAGAGCACAGAGTGACACATGGATGGACATGGGGCACTGCACCACAGCAAAGGACTCTGGGAGGGAGGAGAGCACAGAGTGAGACATGGATGGACATGGGGCACTGCACCACAGCAAAGGACTCTGGGAGGGAGGAGAGCACAGGGTGACACATGGATGGACATGGGGCACTGCACCACAGCAAAGGACTCTGGGAGGGAGGAGAGCACAGAGTGAGACATGGATGGACATGGGGCACTGCACCACAGCAAAGGACTCTGGGAGGGAGGAGAGCACAGGGTGAGACATAGATGGACATGGGGCACTGCACCACAGCAAAGGACTCTGGGAGGGAGGAGGGCACAGAGTGAGACATGGATGGACATGGGGCACTGCACCACAGCAAAGGACTCTGGGAGGGAGGAGAGCACAGAGTGACACATGGATGGACATGGGGCACTGCACCACAGCAAAGGACTCTGGGAGGGAGGAGAGCACAGAGTGAGACATGGATGGACATGGGGCACTGCACCACAGCAAAGGACTCTGGGAGGGAGGGAGAGCACAGAGTGAGACATGGATGGACATGGGGCACTGCACCACAGCAAAGGACTCTGAGAGGGAGGAGAGCACAGGGTGAGACATGGATGGACATGGGGCACTGCACCACAGCAAAGGACTCTGGGAGGGAGGAGAGCACAGAGTGAGACATGGATGGACATGGGGCACTGCACCACAGCAAAGGACTCTGGGAGGGAGGGAGAGCACAGAGTGACACATGGATGGACATGGGGCACTGCACCACAGCAAAGGACTCTGGGAGGGAAGGTGGGCATCATTCTGTCCCAGAAATGTGGAAGAGGTCAGGAAGTAGCTTTGCTGAGTCCCCTCAGAAAGGCACAGAGAAGGTGGAGCCCCAAGCAGGAATCATGTCAGGACACACATCTCTCTCCTCCCAAATCTATAGAATCAAGGAACCCTGGGAAAGATACAACTGTGAATCTGGAAGTGTCAGGACGCGTTGCGAATGAGGACGCCACCTCGAAAGCAGACAGACAGCTGGACCTATGCACCCTGAAGACAGGAACATCCCCACCGGCCTTCTCCGCCCTGCTCCTGGAGCCTGTCAGCCAGGTCAATCCACCACGTTTTGGGCTCCGCTGAGCCCCCGTCTCATAATGAGGGTCCGGGAGTTGAGAAGAGAAGGGGGTAGTCTTGTAGATTAACAGAAAATGTAGTCACATTCTATACATTACGGTGGTTAAAAGCCAAATTCCTAAACACAAACTCTGAGTTCAGTCCTGGCTCCACTGAGTTTCCCTGTGACTGGGGCTCTGTCCCTCTGTGGGGAGATCACAGTGTCTCCCCTCAGGTTTCATGGAAAGAACATAAATGGACCTTTCACAACCGCCAGCAACTCTGGGTGACCAGGTGCACACGCACAGAATGGGGGCTGTCCTTCTGAGAACTGTGGTGCAGAGGCCGTCATAAAGGGAAAACAGAACAGTGACTATGAACTCCACAATCATTTTTTTTTCTCCAGGGTTATTGCTGGGCTCGGTGCCTGCACCATGAATCCACCGCTCCTGGAGGCCATTTTTCCCCCTTTTGTTGCCCTTGTTCTTGTAGCCTCGTTGTGGTTATTATTATTGCCATTGTTGGTGTTGTTCGTTGTTGGATAGGACAGAGAGAAATGGAGAGAGGAGGGGAAGACAGAGAGGGGGAGAGAAAGACAGACACCTGCAGACCTGCTTCACCGCCTGTGAAGCGACTCCCCTGCAGGTGGGGAGCTGGGGGCTCGAACGGGGATCATTACGCCGGTCCCTGCGCTTTGCGTCACCTGCGTTTAACCCACTGAGCCACCACCGAGCCCCTCCACAATCATTTTACCTTCACTATCTTATCAACAAGAGTTAGGCAGATAAATTATAAGATTATAAGCTGGCATTCCAATTCTTACACACACACACACACACACACTATTTCAAATCCATACAGAGTGAATAAGCCATCCGATTTAACTACTACCTATCAGATGAACACATCTCTTGTCATTCTATTTCTCAGTTCCCCTAGATTAAAAGCAAACTACTGAGCATAAGAAAATAATTCATAAACAGGACTTAAAAATAAGCAAAAAGCATGCATTTAATAGAAGAGAGCTGTTTCAGATACAGGTAAGGTCATTTAAAATTACTACGCATCTCAGCAATTACTATTGTTCAGTACGTTTCGAAGCATTTCTTTTTGTTTATAATGTTAGACAGAGATAAAGCGGACTAAACTACAGGCATGTCTACCACATAGGATTCAATCTCCTGTGTGAGGAACGTGCATTTACACAGAAAGGTGACACAATGATAAGGTCTGCTACGATCAGTGATGAAAGGGATGCATCAGTTTTCCCTCAAATTCCTTAAGCTTCCTAGAATGGACATGCATATTTTTAACAATGAAAGGATTCTTGAGTCCTAGCACATCGTTTTTAAATGATTCTGAAAAGAGATCCTTAATAATAAAGTCTCACTGATACTACCTTAAAGTATTTTTTTAAATTAGTTAATGTTTTTGGAAAAATTCATGCTTGTCTAGACTTACTAATTTCACGACTTCCATGCTCTCTTTGCGTAGAACTTTAATCTCCCAGATGACTTCTGCTTGGTACAGAAAAGCAGAGCCCCTGTCATTCCACTGGATGTGCAGTGTGGAAGTGGCAAAGTCGGCAGACAGATTCGAGATCTCCGGAGTAAATGGAATCAAGGCTTTCAAAGGAAGTAAGGTACATTTAGTAAAATAATCATTACTCATACAATTCCCTTACTCAAATATTTATATTATTATTATTATTTTGCCTCCAGGGTTATCGCTGGGGCTCGGTGCCTGCACCACTATCCACTGCTCCTGGAGGCTACTTTTTCCCTCTTGTTGTTTATCATTACTATTATCATATTGTTGTTAGTAGTATTGTTGTTATTATTGTTGGATAGGACAGAGAGAAATGGAGAGAGGAGGGGAAGACAGAGAGGGGGAGAGAAAGACAGACACCTGCAGACCTGCTTCACCGCTTGTGAAGCGACTCCCCTGCAGGTGGGGAGCCAGGGGCTCGAACCGGGATCCTTACTCCCGTCCTTGTGCTTCACACCATATGTGCTTAACCCGCTGTGCTATTTTTATTTAAAAATATTTTTATTATTGGGGCTTGGCAGTGGCGCCCCTGTTAGCGCACACAGTATGAAGCATAAGGACCCATGCAAGGATCTAGGTTCGAACCCCCACTCTCCACCTGCAGGGACACGCTTCACAAGCAGTGAAGCGGGTCTGCCAGTGTCCATCTTTCTCTCCCCGCTCTCTAGCTCCCCCTCTGCTCTCAGTTTCTCTCTGTCCTGTCCAATAATATGGGGAAAAAATGGCCACCAGCATTAGTGGCTTCATAGCGCTGGTGCTGAGCCCCAGCGAGAACCCTGAGGGGAGAGCCTCACTCTGGTGTGTGTGGTTATTGCGGACTGTACTTGGGGCCTCACGCTTATGAGTCCAGTGTTCTATCCGCTAGGACACATCCCAGACAACCTTAATTACTAACAGAGAGAGAGAGGGGGGAAGACACGTCTGCAGTTTCACGTGGTGCCGAGGACAGGGCCTGGGCGGCACACGCACACGGCAGGTTCTCCTGTGGAACCACCTCAAGTGTCAGGTGATCTCATCTCCCCATCTTGATCAAAGCATGATCAGAGGGTAAAAGCAAACTCTGGGATCTATGACTCGGAAAGGAGGGCAAAATAAGTCAGTGTTCATTTACACAAGCCGTTCCCAACGCATCAGTTTAATCTGAGGGAATTATTTAGCCACTGGTTGTTCCAAATCTTTGATATGTCTCCTAGCATGAACAACAGCTAAGTCTGTCTCACAGTCTTCTGGCCTGGGACCTTCAGACAGGTACATCAGAGAAAAGTCCAAGTGGCCTTAAGAAAGACCCAGGGAAACCAGAGAGGACCTTGCCAGAAGCAAGCAAGCTATCTGTTCTGCCTGCAGCCTTCCCACTCACTGCACGTCCAGCGCCCCTCACGCTGGAGACAGCCACCCCGGGGAGTTCACGGAAAAGTTCATTTACACGGTGGTTATAGCAGAGGGGAATGTTGGTAAGAATCTCAGTGTTGACGATCAATCACTTAAACGATTCTGTGGTAAGCACATTCAGTAGAATGTGACTATGGTGGTAAAGAGGACACTGATTTATCTAGGTGCTATTTCAAAATGTTATGTTGTATGTTAAAGTTAAATAAATATTTGAGATTAGGGCTTGATTCATCCCTTCAACCCTTTCTTTCTCTTTTAATAGAGACACAGAGAAGTTGAGAAGGGTGGGCAAGATAGGGGGAGGGAGAGAGAGAGAGAGACCCTGCAGACTTGCTCCATTACTCGGGATGCCTTCCCCTGTGGGGTGGGGGTGGGGGGACAGGGATGGGGGCTTGAACCCGGGTGCTTGGTAATGTCTCTCTACTGGTCACACCACTGCTCAGCCTCATAAATATGCTCACGTGTTGTAAGTATTTTTCTTTTCTGTTACTTTGTAAAAAAAATGTTAATGCCACCAGGATTACCACTTGGGGCTTGGTGCAGGCCAGTCCACTGCTCCTGGCAGACAGCCCCCCTTTTTTATTTGATAGGACAGAGAGAAACTGGAGGGAGGGATAGAGAGGGAAAGAGACAGAAATACCTGTAGTACTTGCTTCACTGCTCGTGAAGCTTTTCCCTGCGCATGGGGGGTGGGGGCTCAGAGGCAGGTCTCTGTGTGGTGACGTGTGTGTTCAACCAGGTGGGCTACCAACGGATCCCTTGTCAGTATTTTTCTACAGGTAATAAGATCGTGATTGACCAGAACAAGTCGAGCATACGAATCACATTAAGTTCAAATGTGCATCTCGCCCTGAAAATCTGTATTATCAGACATTGTTTTTACACAGCAAGAGGGAAAAACCAACACAGGCCTCACTTTAAATTGAAAGGCCGCCCCAGGTAGCACCAGCCCCAGACAAAAGCAAAACGGAACTGACTCCAAGCGCCTGGCTTGGACGCCTTATTCTCCTCTCGGAACGGGTGCTGCCCCAGACAAAGAAGACGCCAATGTGCACCCCGCCCGTAGCACTGGGCGAACCGCCAAGGAAGTGACCCTTCCTCTCCCAGGCGCCCAGACAAGCGGCTCCTGCAAGGCTCCTCGCGCTGTCACATGAAGCCGCCACAGGAGAGAAGCCCACAGAACCGCCTCCCCAGTGCTGAGGGGGAGCTGCTGAGCCTGTCAGAGTGAGTCCCCGTCTCTGGTCTCTGCCAGCCTGCCTTCCTCCTCTGTCCACGGACAGCGCCAGTCCGTCTGCGCACAGGGTGCCCCTGCATGCCAACACTGGCGGGGTGCTTGTCCTGAGACCTAGTTCTCACGCAGGAGACACGCAGCACCGAATGTCATGATAGCTCTTGGTGCAACGGTGAGAAATGCCGCAGAGGAGGAATACGGAGCGCCTTGGAGCCTCTGCCAAGAGAGGCTGGTCAAAGACGACGCCTCAGAGCAAGGGGAGCCCAAGAAGTCCCCCAGGGCTCAGAGGAGCGAGCGTGGAGGGTGAAGGAGCAGAGAAAGGCCGCCTGCAGCGGGGAGCTGGCCTCTCACCGGCTTTGGCAGCAGACTGATCTGCCTCCTTCTCCTTCCAGGCTCTCCTCCCCTGCTCCCGGGGACGTGGAAAGCATGACTTTAATAATTAACCTTCAAAGGAATGATGGACTTCTGCCAGTTGAAAAGGATCACACCTGGAGCAAAAGAGTTGTTATGGCTATCTGAACTAATTTCAGGTACTTACAGACATTCCTCTCACTCAGTATGAATTTACTTGTAGAATTTGAAGAACCACGCAAAGGCCTTATCGTCATCTCGTGATCTCCTGGTGAGAGAGACTGGATTTTAATGCTTGTTCTCTCCGATTTATAGCAAGAATGGGACCTGCAATATAAGATATTGTGATTAACAGATTAGGTTATGATCTAGACGCTAAGGTTTTAAATAGCGGATAAAACCAGTATACCTTTTATAAAACTTGGTTAATGCAAAATGTGTTGGGAAATGTGAAGTTCTTTCAGACACAAAATATGACAGGCTATCTGGTGCTTCAGACAAGAAAAAAATAATGATGGATTTATCAATGTGGTGGTAGGAAAAATGACCAGACTACATTTTATACCAGGAAGCAGAGGAAGCTTGTGTGAGTCTTTCGAGAACTGAGGATTTTAGCGCGCCCTTCAAACTCTCACCCACCTCTCCCTCTGTAGCCCTTCCATCATGCTACAACTCTTTTTTTTTCTTTGCCTCCAGGGTTATCGCTGGGGCTGGGTTCCTGCACCACGAATCTATTGCTCCTGGAGGCCATTTTTCCCATTTTGTTGCTGTCGTTATTGTGTTGTTGTCACTGCTGTCATTGTTGTTGCACAGGACAGAGAGAAACTGAGAGAAAAGGGGGAGACAGAGAGGGAGAGAGAAAGACACCTGCAGACCTGCTTCACCACCTGTGAAGCGACTCCCCTGAAGGTGGAGAGCTGGGGGCTTGAACCGGGATCCTTACGCCGGTCCTTGTATTCACGCCATATGTGCTTAACCTGCTGTGCTACCGCCTGACCCCCATTCTACACCCCTTAATCCACCCTCACTTCTACTCCAGACCACCATGTCACCCCTCACATTAAGATGTCCCTCAGGTGAAGTAAAAGCATCAAAACTGGCCACCTGTCTCCCCTCACACGTCCTCCATCCCCAGGCCTTGGCTCACGGTTTGCTCTGAACGGAACTTTCTGATCATCTGTTTTCTTTTTTTTTTTCTTTTCTTTTTTTTATGTATCTATTACTTTGCCGCCGAGGTTATTGCTGGGCTGAGGTTCTGAGCCTGCACCATGAATCCACTGCTCCTGATGGCCACTGTTTCCATTTTATTGGATAGGACAGAGAGAAACTGAGAGAGGAGGGGGAGAGAGAGAAAGAGAGAGGGGAGACTATTGCAGACCCGCTTCACTGCTTGTGAAGCAGCCCCCTCCCCGAAGATAAGCTTAGGAGCTCGAACCCGGATCATCACACAGGTCCTTGAACTTAGTACCCTGTGTGCTTAACGGGGTGCCCCACTGCCCGGCCCTGATCATCTGCCGTAACAACTCCCAGACCCCACCATCTTCTGTGGCTCTTAGCCATTTCTGTCTTTTACTGCCTGTTTCCATGGATATTAATACCTGTCTCTGACTTCTCAAGGAAACTTCAGCTCAAGCAGGGACTTCCGGGCCTGCTGCTTTCCCTGGCTCCCTCAGAAACTCTCAGGTCACGTCCCTCTACACGTCTGCTTCCTTGAGAACGCCAGGCTCCAGGGGCAGAACCCACACTGTGTGTGTCTATGTGTGTGTGTGTGTGTGTGTGTGTGTGTGTGTGTTTGTGTGTGTGTGTGTGAGTGTGTGCATATGTATCTGAATGCGTGTGTGAGCATTTGTGTGTGCATGTGAGCGTGTGTGTGTATGAGTGTGTGTGCATGTATATGTGAATGTGCATGAGTATGTGTGTGCATGTGTGTCTCTGTGTGTGCATATGAATGTGTGTGTGCATGTGAGTGTGTGTGTGTGCATGTGAGCATGTGTGTATGAGTGTGTGTGAGTGTGTGAGTGAGTATGTGTGTGTGCATGTGAATGTCTGTGTGTGTCTTGAGTGTGTCTGTGTGAGTGTGTGTGTGTGTGCGTGTGTATGTGAGTGTGTGTTTGTGTCTGAGTGTGTGTGAGTGAGTGTGTGTGTCAGTGTGAGTATGTGTGTGTTTGTGTGTGAGTGTGTGTGTGTGAGTGTGTGTGTGTGTGTCAGTGTGAGTGTGTGTGTGAGTGTGTGTGAGTGTGTGTGTGTGTGTGCATGTGTGTGTGAGTGTGTGTGTGTGAGTGTGTGTGTGTGGGTGTGTGTGTCAGTGTGAGTGTATGTGTGAGTGTGTGTGTGAACGTGTGTGAGTGTGTGTGTGAGTGTGTGTGTGAGTGTGTGTGTGTGTCAGTGTGTGTGTGTGTGTGAGTGTGAGTGTGAGTGTATGTGTGTGTGAGTGTGTGTGTGAGTGTGTGTGTGTGTGTGAGTGTGTGTGTCAGTGTGTGTGTGTGAGTGTGTGTGAGTGAGTGTGTGTGTGTGTGTCAGTGTGTGTGTCAGTGTGTGTGTGTGAGTGTATGTGTGTGTGTGTGAGTGTGTGTGTGAGTGTGTGTGTGTGAGTGTGTGTGTATGAGTGTGTGAGTGTGTGTGAGTGTGTGTGTGAGTGTGTGTGTGAGTGTGTGTGAGTGTGAGTGTGTTTGAGTGTGTGTGTATGAGTGTGTGTGTGAGTGTGTGTGTGAGTGTGTGTGTGAGTGTGTGTGTGAGTGTGTGAGTGAGTGTGTGTGTGTGAGTGAGTGTGTGTGTGAGTGAGTGTGTGTGTGAGTGTGTGTGTGAGTGTGTGTGTGAGTGTGTGTGAGTGTGAGTGTGTTTGAGTGTGTGTATGAGTGTGTGTGTGAGTGTGTGTGTGAGTGTGTGTGAGTGTGAGTGTGTTTGAGTGTGTTTGAGTGTGTGTGTGTATGAGTGTGTGTGTGAGTGTGTGTGTGAGTGTGTGTGTGTGTGAGTGTGTGTGTGAGTGTGTGAGTGAGTGTGTGTGTGTGAGTGAGTGTGTGTGTGAGTGAGTGAGTGTGAGTGTGTGTGTGAGTGTGTGTGTGAGTGTGTGTGAGTGTGTGTGTGTCTGTGAGTGTGAGTGTGTGTGAGTGTGTGTGTGTGTGTGTGTCAGTGTGAGTGTGTGTGTGAGTGTGTGTGAGTGAGTGTGTGTGTGAGTGTGTGTGAGTGTGTGAGTGTGTGTGTGAGTGTGTGAGTGTGTGAGTGTGTGTGTGAGTGTGTGTGTGTGTGTGTGTGTGTGTCAGTGTGAGTGTGTGTGTGGTCTGAGGTGCCCATGAGGGCTCTTCACCAAAGCTTTCCGTTTCTTTTCCTCATGCACCCCCCAGAGCAGCAGGCTCCACTCTTGTGAGGCAAGATAAGCCTTGTGACTTTATTTGCCAAGCAATCTAAGGAATGTCACACCCGACTTGAGGAAGGCAGCTGTAAAGGCCTGTGTTGCCCTGTCCCTTCTCCCCTGCCACCACATGTCCTGAGGAGCGGAGGTTAAGGGCCCTGGGGCCCTAATGGACACACGCCAGGTCACCCAAGACAGACACACAAGGAGGAAATACCCTTTCTTTTCACTAGTAAAGTTTGAGGGCTGTTTCTGCAACGCAGCTGAACAAACTCATCCTGGCTGATAAACGAACACTATAGTTTCCACACGAGCCAGAAATAAACCCAGGAGCACTTAATACACACGCGTCAGTTCCTAACCCTTCGGAACCAGTCAGCAAAGAGGGACTTGGGACTGCCGGCCAGGTCCTCGTGCTCTGCTACCAGCTCGGAGCTCTGGGGCGGCGAGAGCAAGAGGGATTTTCTGCTTGGTTGGTGGGCAACTCAGCTGCCTTAGTTCTGGGCCATGGGACTTCTGATCCACTCCCGGATTATTTGAGAAGGTAAAGAGGTGAACAGATACCTGCTCTTCCTCCTTCCTTTTCTTTTCTTTTCTTTTCTTTTCTTTTCTTTTCTTTTCTTTTCCTTCTCTCTCTCTCTCTCTCTCTCTCTCTCTCTCTCTCTCACCAGAGCACTGCTGAGCTCTGGCTGATGGTGGTGTGGGGGATTGAACCTGGGACCTCAGAGCCTCAGGCATGAGAGTCCCTTTGCATAACCAGTATGCTATCTACCCCCGCCAATATCTGCCTCCTTATGTCCACACCCTCCTTTTACTTAATAGCAGCCCAGCGTTCATCAGCACACACAGCCATCGGGCTCAAGAACACACCACCCGCCCTCTGTGCAGCTCAATTTAGACACTGAATTCTGAAGAACGTGACACACGGAGATGCTGTGTCGGACCTCTTAGACCGCTCCCTGTATAAGACCGTCTTGCTTTTCTTTCCTGCGTTCTGGGGTGCAGGCGTGAAGGCCATCGCTCAAGCATCCTGTCAGACCACAAGATCACATGCTGCTGATGGCACAGGGGGAGCCATGGGCTCTCGTGGCCGTAAACAGCCAAGGCTGCCTTGAACCTCCCACTTCAGAACTTTTGCCATGAGAGTAAAGTCACTACCGCTGATGTCTTCAGTGGTGTGTAGTCAGGACTTCAACCAAAGGGTAGAGACAGACCCTGTTGGGGACAGATCCGAATCTTGCCCATGGCAGATCAGAACCCACAGAAAATGAGAGGCAACAGTAAGAGACTCTGGGGCAGGAGGTTTCGCTTCCATCTTGACCAGTGTTAAGATTCAGGGTCTAAAGTTAACAATATTTAGACCCCTTTCCCATATCTGGGAGCTACTCTCTTCCCTGATCCAGCTTTCTGGTCTTTTTTCCAGCCATGACATCATCTCCCCAGACAATAAATAGGATCCACCTGCATGTCAGATTTCAGGCTCAGGAAAAAAAAAAAAAACTAGTATAGCCACAGGCCCTTTGGAATATAACTGAAATACACCTACTGATTATCTACAAAACAGAGACCAATCCCCCAACTCTTCATCTGCACTATTCCAGCCTTTAGGGTCATGACTGGTCAGCAATTTGTTTGGCTTTGTATGTTAACTCTCTTTTCAGGTTCCAGATGCCAGCAGGATGCCAACCAGACTTCCCTGGACAGACGACCCCACCAATGTGTCCTGGAGCTCTGCTTCCCCAGAGCCCTGCCCCACTAGGGAAAGAGAGAGGCAGGCTGGGAGTATGGACCAACCTGTCAACACCCATGTTCAGCGGGGAAGCAATTACAGAAGCCAGACCTTCCACCTTCTGCACCCACAATGACCGTGGGTCCATGCTCCCAGAGGGATAAGGAATAGGAAAGCTATCAGGGGAGGGGATGGGATACAGAGATCTGGTGGTGGGAACTGTGTGGAGTTGTACCCCTCTTATCCTATGGTTTAGTCAGTGTTTCCTTTTTATAAATAAATTAAAAAAAAAAAAAAAGATTCAGGTTGTCAGCAACCAGAGCTCAGGTTAAAGTCTCGCACAGGAGGTTCCAGAGGAAAGCCTTTATGCTCTAAAGTGAGAGATAAAGAGCCTTTGTCTTGCAGTTGCAGCTGTGAATGGAGTGACTCCGTTACCTGCGGTCAATGCAGACTTCATAAGACATCCCTTGACCTGTGGCAGGGGCTTTCCAAGAACAGTCCCACACTTGCAGGTTGCTGGTCATGCACTTCAGATCACGAGGAGTCCCTGGGGAAGAAAGCCCACAGAGGGAGAGGGGGCTGCTTAGGACGAAAGAGAGACACAGAGGGCAAGAAACCATGCACAGAGAAGTGGGATTTAAGAACCAAAATCATGGTATTGGGTGGGGTCTCACTAGGCAGACACATCACCACTGTGGTTCGAGCCCCCAACCTCACTTGCAGGGAAGCTTCATGAGTGGTAGAGCTTGCTGCAGGTATCTCTCCTGTCTCCCTCTCCTCCTCCCTTGCCCTCTATCAAAAAGGAAGGGGGAGGAGGAAGAGGAAGAGGAGGAAGAGGAGTACTAAAAACTTGGAGAATCAAGTTGCAGGTGCTGCCATGACACCACCCTGACCTCCCTGGGCAGACGCCCTCACCCGTGTGTCCTGGAGCCTCCCCTCCCCAGAGCCCTGCCCCACTAGGGACAGACAGACACAGGCTAGGGTGTGGATCCACCTGCCAACACCCATGTCCAGCGGAGAAGCAATGACAGAAGACAGAACTCCCACCTTCTGCTCCCCATAAAGATCCTGGGTCCCTGCTCCCAGAGGGATAAAGAACAGGGGAGCTTCCAATGGAGGGGAGGGGACACAGAGCTCTGGTGATGGGAACTGTGTGGAACTGTGCCCTTCTTATACCACAATCTTGCCAATCAATATCGAATCACTAATAAAATAAATTTAAAAAATAAAGAAGGCAAAAAAAAAAAAAAGAAAGAAACAACTTGGAAAAGCTCCATAAAGATACGCGTAGCAGTGGCAGTTCCGTGATCTCACTGCAATCAGCTTGTCCTCGGCGGCTGACATACTCACCCTTTTTCTGACCATTCACTTCATTCATTGGATACAAGAGAAGAGCCGCTGACAGAAGCCACTGGACAGTGGACGCCAGCCTCCGTGTCTTGCCCATCCCCGGAGGCGGTTGTGCGAGATAGGAGCTGTCCATGGCTGGTGCGCGGTGGTCGGTCCTGCAGGAGACAGGAATCGCACAGGGCGTGTAAGCAGCTCCAGAGACCCCCATGGCAACCGGTCGCGGAGAGGCACTAAGCTCTCCCGCACACAGGAGTCATGGAGATGCTCGGCTCAAGGCGTCCTGACTCAGGGACACAGGAACTACGGGACACAGAATTGGAGTTGTTGTTTTACTTTTTTTTAAAAGATCTTTTTCTAATTTTAATTTTATTCATTTATTATCAGATCGAGACAGAGAGAAGTTGGGAAGGGAGGGGGAGGTAGAGAGGGAAAGAGACAGAGATACATCTGAGACATTCACCCTTGTGAAGCTTCCCCCAGCAGGTGGGGACCAGAGATGTGAACTGTGTGCTTAGCCAGGTGCACCCCCACCTGGCCCCCACACAGAGATGGCTTTAGGGGATCAGCTCAGTCCAATCATTTAAATTGTTGTGATGGCTCTCAAGGTCCAGATTACAAATAAACAGGCTTGCATACCCATCCATTATCATAACAGCTCAGGAAGAAATGTGAATTTAGGAGCTGAGAGACAGCTGCTGGGAGGCATCACTTTAATGTGGAAAATGAAGGACTGAAATACATGAGCTCGCAAAAAAACAAAAAACACTGCTGATGTCTTGATGATTTTAGCTTGTGGACTGCCGCCTGCTATTGGTGTACATCACAAACTTCACAGCAGACGGGTGGCAAGACATCTCAGTTTTCCTTGCCACCTTACATGGGCGCGTCTGTGGTCCGTACATTTGCACAGTGTGAAGAAAGAAAGGAGGCAGGGGTGAAGGAGTTCGGGGAGCTGCAGAGGAGAGAGAAACCCGGGCAGTGTCGCGCACACGTCTGCCACTCAACAAGGACTAGAAAACTAAAACCCTAGGTGCATTTCCTTCCTAATTTGAGGCCAAACCCCATAAGCCCTACAGTGATGCTCAACTGGGAGAAAGTCCAAGCTCATCAGGTAAAGAAAGAACCACAGAAGCTGGGTGAGGGCAAGAGACTGGCTCACTTAATCATGTCCTTCCTGGTCCCTGCCAGGCCACCCCATCACCTGGGGCCTCGTCAGGGAATCCCACACCACAGACATGATGGGCCCAGACCTCTCACAGACCCCTCTCCACCATCACTGCTCACGTCCCTCAGGAATGTCATCACAAGCCCTCTGTGGCCTCTCCAGGACCTGCCCTCACTGCAGAGCAGCCATGGCAGGGGCTCCCCACTCTCTGAAGGGAGGCTGGTCAGCCTGCTCTGTCCCTCGAGGAAGACGGGGCCTGACATGAGAGCAGCCTGGAAGGTTCCAGCTGTGACCATGGGCTGTGAGCTCAGACAGGGACTGGAGGCCACACAGGTCCTGTGGTGAATGTGAACAGACACGGGCCCTAGGGCAGGTTGATGGGGTCAACAGGTAACTGTATTTATATACTTTCTTTTTTATTTTTATTTATTTTTTAAATAAGTTCACTTTTGATTTTTATTTATTTATTATTATCATCATTCTAAATATTTATTTATCTGTTTATTCCCTTTTGTTGCCCTTGTTTTATTTATATGCTTTCTTCATGTACTGGAGCTACTCTGCACCCTAGTCCAGCTTTCTAACTCTAATCTCAGCTCTGACACTGTTGTGTGCTTCACGTTGGTTTGGTCTCACCCCCCCCCCCCCGCCTCTGGGAGATCGTGGTTTGGTCCCCTGTTAGTTTCCTGTGCCCCCTTCTCCCCGCCCCCTGCCCCCTACGGACTTCCAGAGTTCTTGCCTAGGCCACTGGAGGAGAAGGATGCAGGACAGATCTGTGTGGTGATTGGTTTGGGTTAGTTTTTGAATCTGCTCGTGAATAAAGAAATACAGCTTCTCTGCCCAGCCGTGTGTCCACGAGTCTCTGTCTACCACCACGAAGCTGGCCCGGCCTGCTGGAGCCCCGAACATTAACGACATGACACCATCTTCTCAGACAATATTTTTAATACACCTGCCTGTTAGCTATCAAACTCAAGCAAAAATTATGAAAGTCATGGACCCCTAAGAACATACCTAAAATAGACATCCTAGCTTCTATCCATCCTAAGATCCCTAAATGCATCTACTCTATTCCTATTTTTAAGTTGTCCTGCTTTATATCTTACCACCTTTCAGCCACCAGGTTCCAGGTGCTGCCATGACGCCACCCTGACCTCCCTGGGCAGACGCCCTCACCATGTGTCCTGAAGCCTCCCCTCCCCAGAGCCCTGCCCCACTAGGGACAGACAGACACAGGCTGGGGGTGTGGATCCACCTGCCAACACCCATGTCCAGCGGAGAAGCAATGACAGAAGCCAGAACTCCCACCTTCTGCTCCCCATAGAGAATTTGGGTCCAGGCTCCAAAGGGATAAAGAACAGGGAAGCTTCCAGTGGAGGGGATGGGACACGGAGCTCTGGTGGTGGGAACTGTATGGGATTGTTCTCCTGTTATGCTCTGAACTTGTTGATCATTATTAAATCAATTAAAAACCGTGTCAGGGGAGTCAGGTGGTAGTGCAGCAGGTTAAGCGCACGAGGCACAAAGCGCAAGGGACCGGCATAAGGATCCCGGTTTGAGCCCCCATCTCCCCACCTGCAAGGGAGTCGCTTCACAGGCAGTGAAGCAGGTCTGCAGGTGTCTGTCTTTCTCTCCCCCTCTCTGTCTTCCCCTCCTCTCTCCATTTCTCTCTGTCCTGTCCAACAACTACGATATCAATAACAACAATAATAACTACAATAAAAAAACAAGGGCAACAAAAGGGGATAAATAAATATTGGAAAAAAAGTGTCAGATGTTACTCTTTCCTCGTTGATGCCTTATTGCTTAGAGAACACTTCTTTTACAGAATTTTAGGAGCTGCTTTTCAAAGTTAAGGCAGCTGTAACGCAGTCTAAGTATCCAGTGGGACGACCCCCTGAAGCACACAGCAGGTGCAAACCCCAGCTCACCAGCCAGCCCGAACAGTTTCTCCACTCACGAAGCTTCCCCTGCAGGTGGGGATGGGGGCTTGAACCCGGGTCGTTGTGCATTGTAATGTGTGTGCTCATAGGTGTGCCACTGTCTGGTGCCTAAGTTATTTTATTATTATTTTTTTAATTATCTTTATTCATTTATTAGAGACAGCCAGAAGTCAAGAGGGAAGGGGGAGATAGAGAAGGAAGGAGAGTGTCAGGTGGTAGTGCAGCGGGTTAAGCGCAGGGGGCGCAAAGCACAAAGCACAAGGACCGGTGGAAGGATCCCGGTTCGAGCCCCCGGCTCCCCACCTGCAGGGGAGTCGCTTCACAGGCGGTGAAGCAGGTCTGCAGGTGTCTGTCTTTCTCTCCCCCTCTCTGTCTTCCCCTCCTCTCTCCATTTCTCTCTGTCCTATCCAACAACGACATCAATAATAATAACTACAACAATAAAACAACAAGGGCACCAAAAGGGAATAAATAAACAAACAAGGGTTTAAAAAGAAAGAAAGAAGAAAAGAAAGAAAGAAAGAAAGAAAGAAAGAAAGAAAGAAAGGAAGGAAGGAAGGAAGGAAGGATAGAGACCCCTGCAGCACTGCTTCACCACTTGTGAAGCTTCTCCCTGCAGGTGGGGACTGGGGTTTTGACCCTGCTATGTGATCAGGTGCACCACCACCTGGCTAGAATCTTAGTTAAATTGTTCTTCCTGGCTTCTTTGTTTTGACATCACGGTTTCAGCTTTAGCCGAGGACAACTGAGCCTGGGACAGACTTGCAGACTCCTGCCCACCACGCCTGCAGCACTGGATGGACAGTGTCCAGGCCCCTCTTGAGGACGCAGGGGTATTTACACATGTGGTCTGGGTTACTTCTGCCTCAGATTTGAGGTTTCTGGCTTCAGTTTCTCTAGGTTTGAGGCCTCTCTGCTCAGGCTGGCTAAAAGGAGAGCTGGGCAAAAAGCGACAGGCTGAGGGCAGGGCTAGGAGCTGACTCACCTGGTGGGTGGAGCAAACAGGCTGGAATGCACAAGGACCTGGGTTCAAACCCCACTTTCCACCTGCTGGGGGTGGAGGTGGGAGGCTTCCCAAGTGGTGAAGCAGGGCTACAGGGGTCTCTCTGTTTCTCTCCATCCCTTTTCTCCTCCTTCCCTCTCAGCTTCTGTCTCTATTCAAAATTTAAATCAAATAGAAGTAAATACATAGGCTGAGGAAGATGGAGCATTTTGTTTATTCTATTTATGGTCTTCACTGTTTGGTGGGAGCAAGCAGGGGGGGAGAAGAGGCGACACCAGATGGCCTCAGGACACCTGCTCCGTCAGAGAGATGGGGCAGAGATGACCGGATGGGCTCGGCTCCTGGGTCTGTCCCCTCCACTGGGCCAGGTCCCCGTCATAACTCACAAGAGAAGCGCCAGAGAACAGTGGCCGCACTCCAGGGAGGCCGCGTGCGGGAGGGAAGCTAGAAGCAGGTCTCCCGCCTCGGGAACAGCTTGCGCCTTGCACACCAAAATCTAGAGTCCGTCTCTCATCTTCTATTACAGAGCACAGTGTGTGAAACACCCTCTGCTCTCCCCACCCACCTCCCCAGAAGGCGCCAAAGCTCAGGTTGCCCAGTAGGGCAACTCTCTGTCTCTGTCTCTCCCTCTCTCCCCCTCCCCCTCTCTGTCTCTCTCCCTCTCTCCCCCTCCCCCTCTGTCTCTCTCCCTCTCTCCCCCTCCCCCTCTGTCTCTCCCTCTCTCCCCCTCCCCCTCTCTGTCTCTCTCTCCCTCTCTCCCCCTCCCCCTCTCTGTCTCTCCCTCTCTCTCCCCCTCCCCCTCTGTCTCTCTCCCTCTCTCCCCCTCCCCCTCTCTGTCTCTCTCTCCCTCCCCTCCCCCTCCCCCTCTGTCTCTCTCCCTCTCTCCCCCTCCCCCTCTCTGTCTCTCTCTCCCTCTCTCCCCCTCCCCCTCTGTCTCTCTCCCTCTCTCCCCCTCCCCCTCTCTGTCTCTCCCTCTCTCCCCCTCCCCCTCTGTCTCTCTCCCTCTCTCCCCCTCCCCCTCTCTGTCTCTCTCCCTCTCTCCCCCTCCCCCTCTGTCTCTCTCCCTCTCTCCCCCTCCCCCTCTCTGTCTCTCTCCCTCTCTCCCCCCTCCCCCTCTCTGTCTCTCTCCCTCCCCTCCCCCTCCCCCTCTCTGTCTCTCTCTCCCTCT
>NC_080166.1:1629114-1636614 GCF_950295315.1 Erinaceus europaeus
CTCACACACAGACACACTCACACACACACTCACACACTCACACACACACACTCACACACACACACACACTCACACACACACACACTCACACACAGACACACACACTCACACACAGACACACACACTCACACACTCACACACACACACTCACATACACACACTCACACACACACTCACACACAGACACACACACTCACACACACTCACACACACACTCAAACACACACACACACTCAAACACACAATACTCACACACTCACACACACACTCACACACAGACACACACACTCACACACACACACTCACACACAGACACACACTCACACACACACTCACACACACACACACCCCACACACACTCACACACACTCACACACACAGACACACACACACACATTCACACTCTCACAGACACTCACACACACACAAACACACACACACTCACACTCACACACACACTCACATACAGACACACACTCACACTCACACACACACACTCACATACACTCACACACCACACTCACATACACACACTCACACACACACACACTCTCTCACACACACTCACACTCTCACACACATACACACACTCACATACACTCACACACACACACTGTCACACACACTCACACTCACAAACACACACACACACTCATACTCACACTCACACACACTCACAAACACACACACACACCACACTCACACACATACACACACACACACACACACACACACACACACACACACACGGCGCTGTTCGGCTCAGTCAGCACTCCACCAGGAGCACACTTGTCAGCACACTCAGGGAAAGTGAAGACAGACGTGTCTGCGTCTGTAGGGTCACTAACTGGACGGGACGACAGGCAAAGCCCCAGACACCTCTGTGGTGAGCTTCAAAGCCGCGTTTTCTAGCTCCACTAGGAGTCAAAGGAAAATATGTCTGTTTCTACCCAGAGATCCTCCGGGGGGCGGGGGGCTCCTGCTACCTGACTATCCATCGCCCCACCCCACACACTTATTTATAAAAGATACAGAGATCTAGATCTGCTCATATCTCTGCCCTCTCTTTTTTTATTATTTTTAAAAAACGTTTATTTATTTATTGGATAGAAACAGCCAGAAATTGAGAGGGAAGGGGTGAGACAGAGAGACACCCGCAGCCCTGCTTCTCCGCTTGTGAAGTTTTCCCCCTGCAGGCGGGGACTGGGGGCTCGAACCCGGGTCCTCATGCACTGTGCCATGTGCGCTCAGCCAGGTGCGCCACCGCCCCGGACCCTCCCCTCTGCACTCCCTTATCCCCTCACTCCTTACCATCCACTTTCTCCCAGGAAGTCCATTGGCTCCAGAATCTGAGTCCTGGGGCCTTGGCGTCACCTGCGAGACCCCGGATTCTGACGAAGTGTGTGGCACACTCCAGAGGCAGCTCAGACTCCCAGCTCCAGCGCAGAACGTGGTCCCCATCCACAGCGGTGGTGTAGTTCTCCTGGGAATGAAGAGAAAGACCTGAGAGCTCCTGGAACGCGACGCTCCCCATCCCAGCGCACAGGCAGGTTCGCACGGCCCAGCCCAGCTCAGCCGGCCAGCACCTGGTGACCTGCTGACAGGGCCAGAACCAGAGTCTGTCTGCTGGACACTGGACGCCATCCTCCCGGGCCTGGAAGCTCAGCGTCCCTCTGCCCAGAACACGCTCTTCTACTGGCCACATCAAATCAGTTTCCAATCCTCTTTTCTTTCTTTTTTAAAAATATTTACTTTGGGGAGTCAGGCACAGCGGGTTAAGCGCAGGTGGCATAAAGCGCAAGGACCGGCGTAAGGATCCCGGTTCGAGCCCCCGGCTCCCCACCTGCAGGGGAGTCGCTTCACAGGCGGTGAAGCAGGTCTGCAGGTGTCTGTCTTTCTCTCCCCCCTCTGTCTTCCCCTCCTCTCTCCATTTCTCTCTGTCCTATCCAACAATGACAACAGCAATAACAACAACAATAAAAATAAATTAAAAAAATATTTACTTTGTTTGATGGAACAGAGAGAAACTGAAAGGAGAAAGGGAGACAGAGAAACGCCTTTGCACCGCTTCACCGCTCAGGAAGCTTCCCTCCTATAGGCGGGAAGCCGGGGCTTGAAGCCAGGACCTGGCCTCACGGTCACGTTTGCACTCAAGCAGATGTGCCAGCCTCCAGCCTCTCCTCATGCTCCACTCATCCGTCCTCTCCAGGTGCAAACAGCCCTTTACTCCAAGTTTCTGGAAACTCTGACGTCCTTTGCATAACCGCCCTGCTCTCTCTCTCTCCACCTCTCTGTCACCACATCTGTAGATGACTCTTCTCTCTGATTCCCTCCCTCGAGAGGAGTCACACCGATACTTGTTAAGATGTTCTGTGCCCCAAGTCGCGGGCACTCCACACACCATGGTCACAGCGTAGCTGGTACAGTCGGGAGTTTCCTCACTGCCCTATCAGGCGCACACACCACCTCCCACAGCCAGGGCTCCTCTCCTTCTGTGGGTGTCTCTCCTCACCTTGCTCAGGACAGACAGATAAAGCTCTTGGCTGTGCGGTCAGCTGAGTGTGCTGTCTTCCTTTTTATTTTTAAAAAATTTTTAAATGTATTTATTTATTTTCCCTTTTGTTGCCCTTGTTGTTTTATTGTTGTAGTTGTTATTGTTGTTGGTATTGATGTCGTTGTTGGATAGCACAGAGAGAAATGGAGAGAGGAGGGGAAGACAGAGAGGGGGAGAGAAAGACAGACACCTGCAGACCTGCTTCACCATCTGTGAAGAGACTCCCCTGCAGGTGGGGAGCCGGGGGCTCGAACTGGGATCTTTATGTCAGTCCTTGCGCTTTGCACCATGTGCGCTTAACCCACTGCGCTACCACCTGACTCCTGCTTTTTTCTTTTTATTACCATCAGATTTATTATTGCTGAATCTCAGTGTCTATACAAAGAATCCACCACTCCCATGACTGGCTTTCTCTCCCTTCCCCTTCCCTCCCCTCCCCTCTCCTCCTCTCCCTCTCTCCCCCTTCTCCTCCCTCCCTCCCTGCCTCCCTCCCTCCCTCCCTCCCTCCCTCCCTCCCTCCCTCCCTTCCTTCCTTCTTATTGCTGGAGACAGTGAGTAACTGAGATACTGAGGGAGATGCAGAGAGGGAGAAAGACAGGCATCTGCAGTACTTTAGCACTTGTGAAATCTAAAAGAAATGGCCAGGGGATTGAACCCAGGCCGTCGAGCATGGTGAGAGATGTGCTCTGTCAGCCCTGCCACCGCACAGCCTCTGAAAACTCTTCTGAACTGCTAAAATGTTTCAATATTGGGGTTTTATTTATTTTTTATGTCATAACAATAAACCAGGGCTAAACTCCAAGAACACTATCCAGGGTGTTCACTGGTGCTGATTTAAAATAGAACGACTTACCACCCAGATAACCTTCTCTGTGTTCACTCTACTGATCTGTATCTGAAAAACCACGTTCAGTCGCTTCAGCTGCTGATGGTCAAGGCTGTGAACCGTCCATTGTAAATGCAAACGCTGCTGTGGAGAGTTGGGGAAGACTCTCAGGGACTCGGGAGCCCACGGTGGCGATTCAGACAAGACTGGGAGACGAGAGCAGAGAGGAGAGGACACCCCATTACAGCGGAACGTCACGGTGGCGGTGATTGTGGTGTTCAGTCTGGCGAACACAACTCACACAGGCACCTAGATTCGGAAGCGCTGACGGTTTGCGTGGGAAATGAGAAACCGCTCAGCAGATGGGGGAAAAAAAGTAAGACTTCACGGGGGCGGGCGGTGGCGCAGCGGGTTACGCGCACGTGGTGCAAAGCGCAAGGACCGGCCTAAGGATCCCGGTTCAAGCCCCCGGCTCCCCACCTGCAGGGGAGTCGCTTCACAGGCGGTGAAGCAGGTCTGCAGGTGTCTGTCTTTCTCTCCCCCTCTCTGTCTTCCCTTCCTCTCTCCATTTGTCTCTGTCCTTTCCAACAACAACAATAATAACCACAACAAGGCTACAACAACAAGGGCAACAAAAGGGGGGAAAATGGCCTCCAGAAGCGGTGAATTCATGGTGCAGGCACCGAGCCCAGCAATAACCCTGGAGGCAAAAAAAAAGTAAGACTTCAGTGAACCAAACTACTCACTCAACAACACACACGTATCAACTCACAGTTAAGATAAGAAGAGTTAAGCAACACGGGGCCAGGTGGTGGCGCGCCTGGTTAAGTGCACAGGCTACAGTGCTCAAGGCACCGAGTTCAAGCCCCCGGCCCCCATCTGCAGGGGGAAAGCTTCACAAGTGATGAAGCAGGGCTGCCGGTGTCTCTCTGTCTGTCTCCCTCTCTGTCTCCCCACCCCTTCCCGACTTCTCTCTGCCTCTACTGAAATAAATAAACTATTTAAAAAAAAAGAGTTAAGCAAAACCAGAGGACACATTCCTAAACAACCTTCTGAGTTTAGACGTTTCTAACACGGCTGAATATGGAATGCGAACTCCCAGCTCTGGGGAAAGGAACTGGAACGTCTCCCTGTGACAGTCACACCGCGAATGACGGAGCGTGTTCATCGGTCTGCCGGACGACATGTCTGCTTAGAACTCAGTGCACTGGACCTCAGTCACCTCTGCTGAGAAATGACAACTCCCTGGGACGTAGCCGCCCTTACACCACAGTGAGCTCTCAGTCTCGGCAAAACTCCAGTGACAAGGTTCCTAGCGACAGGAAGGAACCTCAGGGAAAGACACAATGGATTCATGGGGAATGCGAAGCCTGGCATGTTCACAAGGCGCTGCGTGGGGCAGCCAGAAAAAGAATTCAGATTCAAACAGGAAACAGGTTTGCTGGGGTCAGCGGCCCTAGGAAAAAGGCTCAGAGAGAAAATGGGCCCTGATCCAGTGAAAAAAATCACTACTGATTCTTAAAAAAGAACAGACAGCCACATTTCACTTATGAGAGGACACGCCACAGGGATCCTAATGTGACCGTATGTGACTGAATTAACCAGGCGCACTGCTACACTCTTGTTTGAGGGGTCTGAAGCAACCTGAATTTCTGTCCCATCCGATAAAATGGGGGAAGTGGCCTCCAGGAGCGGTGGATTTGTAGTGCAGGCCTGGATGGGGAAAAAAAAAAGATTTAAAACTAAAACTAAGATGACTCCTTTGCCCCCTCTTGGCTGGAACGTGAAGGAATCGTCATGCTAACTGACACAAGCCAAAGAGCAAAGGATAAACGTCAGACGATCTCACTTCTAGGCGGCGCTTAAGAAATAAGGACAGACAGGAAAACCACAACGAAAAGGTGGACTGGGCATGCTGGGTTGCAGTGCAGCAAAGGTTTTGTGGAAAGAGGGGCAGGGAAGGGGGAGACGGACGGGACTGGGGTCCTGGGACAGCATGGCGGGAAGGGAACCAAATCGGGGGAGAGAAATTGTCTTCAGACCCCTGTCATGGGGAGGTGAGAAATTGTACCGACGTGTCAACACTGTGCTGGAAACCACTGCCCCCCACCCTGCCCCAAATGAGTTAATAACAACAAAAGAAAATGACTCATTAAGATCACGGAGGCTGGGCTTGGAGAGATGGGCACATCTCTTCATGTGAGTTACCTACCAACTCAAAGTAATTTCTTTTTTAAATTTTATTTTACTAGTGATTTAATAATTATTGACAAGATTGTGGCATAAGAGGGGGACAATTCCATACAGTTCCCACCACCAGAGTTCCCTGTCCCCTCCCCTCCATTGGAAGCTTCCCTGTTTTTTATCCCTTCTGGGAGGATGGACCCAAATTCTCTATGGGGAGCAGAAGGTGGGAGTTCTGGCTTCTGTCATTGCTTCTCCGCTGGACATGGGTGTTGGCAGGTGGACCCACACCCCCAGCCTGTGTCTGTCTGTCCCTAGTGGGGCAGGGCTCTGGGGAGGGGAGGTTCCAGGACACACCCCACCCTCATCAACTCATTTTGGATGGAACTAGAAGGAATCCTGTTAAGTGAGGTAAGTTAGAAAGAGAAAGATGAGTATGGGATGATCTCACTTGTACGCAGAAGTTGAAAGAACAGAAAGAGAAATGCAAAGCCGAATTTGACTGAATTTGGAGCACTGCACCAAAGTAAAAACTCTGGAGGGTGGAGAAGGGAAGATTTTCAGTTCCACGGTAGTGAAGGGACACAGACAGGAATGGTGTTAACATACAATCCTATTAACTTTTAGTCTCATAAATCACTATTTAATCAAAGCAATGTCTAAAGGAAAAGGAAGGTGCAGCTTTTCGTCAGAGCAACTCATGATGTGACAGGCGACTTGTAGTTGCTGCCTTTCTTTTCCCTTCTTACCTTCACTGTGACACACGCTCAAGGACAGAGAGGCCATGAGGAAGGTTGTTTGGAACAAAGTGAAGACAGCCATGGGCTCTGACTTCCTGGAAAAGACACATCACAAAGAAGGGGCGTGTTAAAACATTTAGATTGCGCTCTGAGCATCCATGGTTGATAGCGATATTAGAGGTCCTCAGTCTCTCTCTCTCTCTCTCACCTAACCATGCCACTTGTGGGACTTAGGGTTCTCTCACCCCATAAGAAGAATATACTTCCCCAGCCCACACGCCTTGCCGTGGCCATGAGTGAAGCAAAACCGACCCCATGAAGGCTTTGAATCTAGACCTTACGAGACCGTGTGCACTTCTGCTTTGGCCCTTCGGTGCTTCTCCACTGGCCGTGGAGAGCATCAGCTGACCCAGCAGCAGCCACGCGCCAGCCAAGAGCAGCTGACCCCTGACGCAGAGCCAGAAACATCTGCTAGGGCCGCCTCCTTCAAACCCAGCAGGTCGGCAAAGAAAAGGAAGCCAGGAACCAAGCCAGACTCAAAAAATAAAGCTTGACTGAAAGCCATCCCAGCTCTCGGGCCCGCAGGAAGGCCTGAATCAACTATCATTAGGGCACAGAGCATCACAGACCCCTGCGAGCGTCAACCCGGCTTTGACCTGGCACGTTATGACTGGGCCCTCCTCAATCGCCTACACTGAACTTCTCTGTTCCAGACTCTTGGAAACAGAGTTGGCAGTCAGCTGAGGTCAAGAACAAACACCTCATCACAGACCCCTGCGAGCGTCAACCCGGCTTTGACCTAGCACGTTATGATCGGGCCCTCCTCAATCGCTATCGAACAGGCCATGGCCGGTGCGCCGCTATGTTCCATCGCTGGGGAGCCAGAGACGACCCGAACTGCCCCTGCGGCTCCAGACAGACTATGACCCACATAGTCAACGACTGCCCCCTCTCCAGATTCAAAGGAGGTCTCGAAACTTGACATCAGGCTCAACCTGACGCTGGTGACTGGCTACGGAAGAAGGGCAAACGCTAGAAGGAGAAGAAGGGCACAGAGCTCCCCTCATCAACCTCTCCTGGCAACGCCCACGTAGGTGGTGGCAGAGAGGCCGTAACATGGCGGGCACAGAGGCGGGCGTGTGCAGGATACAGATTCATAGCTGTTCATTACCAGCGCTTCTTCGTGTGCTGGGCTG
>NC_080166.1:1641614-1784114 GCF_950295315.1 Erinaceus europaeus
CATGCTAAGGAATGGGAAGCCTGACCCCAAAATATTATAAATTCAGAGAGAATGTAGGTGCCTCCCACCTGCCCAGAGTGAAGACCCCATTTAAGAGAAGATCCAATACCTCTCCTCTTAAATCCTGGAATCGGCCCAGACATTTGTGGGGAAAGGAAACGGTGATTAAGAAGGTGAGCACTGACACAAGGTGAAACCCCAGCTCTGCCACTTAATAATGGTTTGACTGTGGACACATCACGCCACACCAGAGCTCAGTTTTGATTTCCTTTTCTGCAAAATGTGAACAGACAACCTGACCAGTAGGATTGGCATCGGGACAGAGAGAGATCATAGGAGCGTTCAGGCAGTAAAGCCAACTGCTGCTCATTTCACTTAACAGTGTTCCTTCAAGTCTCAGCCAATAGGTAACAAGAGACAGGACTCTATCGCTCCTTACAGATGGACAGTATTCCGTCGTGGGACTTACGACAGGAGCAAGAAGAGTCAACGCAGGATGATGTGCTCTAGAACAGCATGTAGCAATTGACACAGAGTCAAGTACAGCCGCGGTAAGGCCCTGAGCGTCTGGAAAGGAAGATTCTGAAACCAAGGACCAGCTTCTGGAAAAGCGACTCTGTTTAGAGTCTATCAGGAAGCCTGCTTGTAGGAATGGAAGGGCTTTCTCTCCGAAGTCATGCATGAATGATATATTCTCTCTCTCTCTCCAAAGTCATGTATGAATGATATTCCCCCCCCCTCTCTCTCTCTCTCTCTCACACACACACACACACACACACACACACACATTTAGAGAGAGAGAGAGAGAGAGAGAGAGAAATGGAAGATTTCCCTCTTCCCAGAGAAAGAAGGACCCAGGCTTACTCTTCCCGTGATCAGGACAGCAGGAAGATTCCTCTGTGGAAGCCGGCGGTGCCCCAGCCCCGGCTCTCACCGCTGGGAAACACCCCTTTCTCCCGTCAGGTCACACTGCCTTGACTTCTTTCTTACAGAGCCATAAAAATCACTGATGTGGTTCCTTTTTTCAGGACAAAAGGGTTCTATGAGACCTCAGAAGCGGGACCAGGCAGTGGCCCGCCTGAGTAGGACCACATTACCAGGCACAAGGACCCAGGTTCAACCCCCCAGGCCCCACCTGCAGGGGGAAAGCTTCACACGCGGTGAAGCAGGGCTATAGGTGTCTGTCTCCTTCCTCTCGATTCCCCTTCCCTTTAAATGTCTCTCTGTTCTATAAAATTGAATAAGTAAAGCCAGAAACCTTAGGGGCTCTGGGATACCTTCATGCTCCTCCACAGCTATTCCTAGTCTTTCAGTTAAAGAGATGGGTGGAGGGGGTGGGTGGTAGCACATAGTACTAAGCACAAGCTGGGTTCGAGCCCCCGGCTCCCCACCCACAGGGGGAAGCTTCACAAGCAGTGAAGCAGGACTGCAAGTGTCTGTCCTCTCTCTCTGTCTGCTCCTCCTCTCTCAATTTCTCTTGGTCCTTTCTGATAAAATGGAAAAAAAAAAAAAAAGAAAAGGCCGCAGGAGCAATGCATTTATAGCCCCAGCGACTATCCTGGAAGAAAGGGCGGGACGTGTAGAGAATAGAGGGGTGCTTTAAGCCTTCTCCTGCTACAGGCTGAGGCCTCCTGGTGCCTCAAGGTCGGTCTTTTCGGCTAAGGTGGTCTTTGAGACCCAAAGCTTTCGATATATGCAGAGGGACAAAAGGAAGTAGAACTCGGATCAAGATATAATCCACAAGAGAGCTGGGAGGGCTGAGAACGGAGCTGTCCAGCCGGGAGTGGCCAGGCGGTAGCTTCCTGCCGCTGGTGGTGCTGCAGCCACGAGGATGAGGATGAGAGGACGCCGGGGCCCTGATTCTGACCCAGCTGACGCTGAGCCGCTGAGCCCGGCCAGCTCGGGTTGAGGGGCGTCTCCAAGACGCAGGCAGATTGACAGCCACTGGCCATCACGAACTTTGGAGACTCTCCTGCGTCAAGGGTCTGTTTCTGCATCGCTAAACCAGCCCAGAAGAAAGACAGAGTAAAGGGGCCAGGCGCTGGTGCACCTGGTTAAGCGCACACACCATCAGTGTGCAAGGACCTGGGTTCGAGCCCCTTGTCCCCCCTGCATCTGTAGGGGGAAGGCTTCGTGAGGGGGTGAAGCAAGGCTATGGGTGTCTCTCTCCCTACCTCTGCCTCCCCCTCTCAACTGCTCTGTCTATCCAATCTTAAATAATATTTAAACAATAATCACGATAAAAAGCGAGGGAAAGTAAGTAGGCCGGGAACACCAGCACCAAAGTCACTCCAGAAAGGTTCCAAGAGCTTGAGGGCCAGCAGAGTGGTGTAAGCAGCTTCCCAAGTGGCCTCTTGCCTGCCACTGGCTGTGTGCCCACAGGTAAGGGACAGACACCTGCGGGCCTCAGTCCTCTAGGTGAGAAACAGGCCGAGAATGACGAGACCAGTGTCTACCTGTTGGTGGGGTTCACATGCCAGGCCTGAGTGGCTGTGTACCAGCATTTCACAGACAGGGAAACTGAGGCTCAGATATGACCCATAACTTAGTCTAAGCCCCCAAGTCAGACTTGAAATAAAATCCAGAGGTTCCCTCTAGTTCAAAATCAGTTTGCCATAGTCCATTCCAGTTTCTCTTCTGACTAAATTTACTTCTCCTGAGTACTCTGGGGTCCTGTGTCTGAGGGGCCCAGCACTAGCACAGGCCCGTGGCAGGCAGGCAGCTGGGAGGGTGACTGGCGGCACAGGGCATTGGCCATCAAAAAGAATCACCGGGGGAGTCTGGCGGTAGCACAGCGGGTTAAGCGCAGGCGGTGCAAAGCACAAGGACTGGCGTAAGGATCCCGGTTCAAGCCCCCAGCTCCCCACCTGTAGGGGAGTCGCTTCGCAGGCGGTGAAGCAGGTCTGCAGGTGTCTGTCTTTCTCTCCCCCCTCTGTCGTCCCCTCCTCTCTCCATTTCTCTCTGTCCTAGCCAACAACGATGACAACAATAATAACTACAACAATAAAACAAAAAGGGAATAAAAATATATATATATATGGGAATAAATAAAATATATATATATATGAATCACCAGGCCATGGAAGGAGCCCTGGGCACAGAGGTTTCAGTGCCGCCAACTCCAGCTTGTCTTAGACACATCACACCCAGGTGAGACTATCAGAGTGTGACCGCAAGGGTAAGATCTGAGCTGCGGAAACAGCACAGTGGTTCTGCAAAATGCTCTCCTGCCTGAGGCTCTGAGGTCCCAGGTTCAACCCCCAATACCACCATCAGTCAGAGCTGAGCAGGGCTCTGGCCTCTCTCTAAAATAAAAAAGTAAAAAAACAGTAAGGGGGCAGAGGTCGATAGCATAATGGTTATGCAAAGAGACTCCAAAGCCTGAGGCTCCAAAGCCCTAGGTTCAATCCCTTACACCACCATAAGCCAGAGCTGAGCAGGGCTCTGGGTAAAACCTTCCACCTTCTGCATCCCACAGTGACCCTGGGTCCATACTCCCAGAGGGATAAAGAATAGGAAAGCTATCAGGGGAGGGGATGGGATACGGAGTTCTGGTGGTGGGAACTGTGTGGAGTTGTACCCCTCTTATCCTATGGTTTTTGTCAGTGTTTCCTTTTTATAAATAAAAAATAAAAAAAATAGAACACACACACACACCAGAATGAGGTCTCAGTTTTGGGGGGGGGGGTGTTAGATAGCATCATGGTTATTCAAAGAGACTTTCATGCCTGAGGCTCCAAAGTCCCAGATTCAGTCTCCGAATCCCCATCAGCCAGAGCTGAGCTGTGCTCTGGTTAAAAGTGTAAAAAAACAATTAAAAAGTTACAACAGAATAAATCAAACAAGCAGGTAAACAGTGCGACTCCCAGACTCCCAGCCCAGCGGAACTCGCCCCCCAGGCAGAGGGTCTCACTCGGTGTGGGTCCTGGCCAGCTGCCCAGGCGCTGGGCTGAGCCGGGAGGGAGGCGCCTGCACGAGAGAGAGCTGCGGACAGACAGGCGGGGGTCCGACCCGGAGCCCAAGTCAGGCGGGGCGGGGAGGCCTGGCACTCACCAGGACCAGGACAAGGGCTCGGCCGGCCGGGTGGCCGCGGGTGTAGACACAGAGGCGGGAGGCCAGGCTGTCACTTCTCACTGGGTTGCTGATGCGGGATGGGCGCGGGTCTAGACAGGCAGGGGCGGGACAAGGGTACTCACCGGCCGGGGCTCGGTCGCGGTGGCAGCGGGTGAAGACAGGCCAGGCAGAGGCGAGAGAGGCTGGGCACCCACCGGGCTCGGGCCGCGGGTGTAGACGGCAGAGGCCAGGCACTCACGGGCCCCGGGGCTCCAGCCGCGCGGGTGTCGGGTGTAGACAGACGGGCAGACGCGAGAGGCTGGGCACCCACCGGGCTCCGGCCGCGGGTGTAGACGGCAGAGGCCAGGCCCGGTTAGGACCCGCCCGGAGGCGGGCGTTCCGGGAAGGCTGCGGGCTGGGGCTGGACCTGCTGCGGCTCCCGCCCGCCCTGGCCCCGCCTGGCCCGACCCACAGGGACCCGCCGCCCCACCCGCACGGGAAGGTGCGGCCCGGCCTGGGCCTTGGGGCGGGCAGGGAAGGAGGGGGGGGCAAGGCTCGACGACCCAGGTTCGAGCCCCCCAGCCCCACCATGGGGAACAGGGCTGCAGGTGTCTCTGTCTCTCGCCATCTCTCTACCTCTCCACCTTGGCTTCTCTGTGTCGCTCACCCACAAACCAACAGAGAAATGAAATACTTAGAGACACCAGGTTGAACGCACATGTTGTTTTGCTCAAGGACCCAGGTTCGAGCCCCCGGGTCCCCACCTGCAGGGGGAAAGTTTTGGGAGTGGGGAAGCAGGGCTGCAGGTGTCTGTCTGTCTCTCTCCCTCTCTATCTTCCCCTTCCCTCTCGATTTCTGGCTGACTCTATCCAGTAAATAAATTTTAAAAAGATAATAAAAAATGTAAAAACAAAGTCGGTGTATGCTAAGATAGGACTCACTGGCTAAAAATACATTAGCCCTCTGAAGTGCATATTAGCAATACTAGGTGTTTCAAATGCACCCTCCGCCTTGCTTGGTCGGGGCACAGAGAGCCATGCAGACTTGCGAACTCTGTGGGAGGCCCCTTGGGATCAGGTCTGGATGCCCCTGGGGGCTGGAGGGCATAGTGGTCATGCAAAGGACTTTTTAGGCCCGCGGGCCCAGAGTCCAGGTTCAGTTCCACACACTACCATAAACCACAGCTGAACTTGGGAGAAACAAACTCCCGGGGGCATTGCTGCCCTGGATGGGCTCTGGGGACCCAGGGAGGTACCACACATGCCAGGAAATATGTCAAAGGAGCACGAGCAACCAAGGATCCACTTCTGGAACGAACAGATAAATCAGAATACAGGCAGCATCGGAGAAGTGGATGACTGCGTGGTCAACACTTGATGAGGATGAAGAAAAGGAACCTTTCATCACTTGAAGAGCTGTAAGGGGTCCGTTACATCAGCCCTTCCAGATGGCTATGGGAACCCTGGTCAAGCGAGCCCCCAAAGGACTGGGAAGAACTTTCTGATTTCACTAAGTGGGCAGGAAGTTCTTTATGGAAACAGTTCAGAGGAATGTGTCATAACAGATAAAATGGGGAATGAAAGAAAAAAACATTCAGTCTGAAGCATGTCTGCAAAATGGCACATAGTTCAGATTCTTCCCATCCAAGGAAATTGAGGTGCAGAAAATACCACAGCCCACCCCGGGATCCCCCTGATCATCTTTCTAATTTCTCCGAGTCACTGTGCGGCGGGCTGCTCTCTTAGTCTGATGCAGCAGGTGGACAGAATCTTTGAAAAACATGTGTCTGCCTGAAACTATCTGGCACAAGCTTGTTGCTCAATTTAAGCTTTTGAAGAATGTTCACCCACTGCCTCCCTAGCAAACAGTCATGAGAGCTTTTGCTGTTTGTCTGTAGATAATAAATAAATAACTTTTAAAAAAGATGAATTTTTAAAAAAAAGATGAAGCCCCTTCTGTTTATGTAGATTGGCTGAAACAATCAAATGACCCCAAATACTTATGCGGTCTTAGACATCATTTCTTCTTCTTTTCTCTTGTTCTATACAAGAAGAAACGGGGAAAAAATAGCCATCAGGAGCAGTGGGTTTGTAGTGCTGGCACCGAGCTCCAGTAGCTGGAGACAAAGAGAGGCAGAGAGAGGCAGAGAGCACATTCTGTGCCCACTGCGTCAGGGGTTGAAGTGACTCTGCCTCAAATCTAGGCACAACAAAAGCCATCTGGGTGAAACTGCCTTGTGGCTCCAAGTTTTCAGCACTCCACTTTAGAGCAATGTTTTTACAGGAGCCTTAATAAAGCTGCAGTCCAAAGACTGGCGGATAGTTTTAGGCTTTTCATTTTTCTTTCCTTTATTTGATAGGTCAGAGGGAAATCCAGAGAGATGGGTGAGGGAGAGAGGGAGAGAGAGACACACTCACGCGTAGACCTGCAGAGCAGCTTCTCGACTCCTCAAACTTCCTTCATACAGGTGGGGACCGCGGACTTGAACCTAGGTCCCCTGTGTATGGTTAAGTGTGTCTTCAGTCTGCCCCAATGATGAATATACTTTTAATTTTTTATTATTGATTTGATAATGATTCACAAGATTGTAAGGTAATAGGAGTACAATCCCACACAGTTCCCACCACCAGAGTCCCTGTCCCCTCCCCTCCATTGGAAGCTTCCCTGTTCTTTATCCCTCTGGGAGCAGGGACCCAAATTCTTTATGGGGAGTAGAAGGTGGGAGTTCTGGCTTCTGTCATTGCTTCTCCGCTAGACATGGGTGTTGGCAGGTGGACCCACACCCCCAGCCTGTGTCTGTCTGTCCCTAGTGGGGCAGGGCTCTGGGGAGGGGAGGCTCCAGGACACACGGGTGAGGGCGTCTGCCCAGGGAGGTCAGGATGGTGTCATGGCAGCATCTGCAACTTGGTGTCTGAAAAACATTAAGATATAAAGCAGAACAAACTGTTTAATAATCAGGAAGCTAAAGATGAGAATAGAGCAGGTGAGATTTGGGGGTCTTCACCTTGGAGGGAGCTAGAAAGTCTATATTAGGTATGTTCCAAAGGGTCCGTGACTTTACTAATTTTTGCCTGAGCCTGACAGCTAACATACAGGTGGGCTGAAAGTTTTGTCTGGGAAGATGGTGTCAGAGTTGAGGATAGGACTAGAAAGCTGCATCAGGGCAGAGTAGCTCCCAAATATGGCAAAAATATATAAACACCATTAGCTGTAAACCCCATCAACCTGCCCCAGGGCCCGTGTCTGTCCTCATCCAGCACAGGAGCCTGTGTGCCCTCTGAGTCCCCGTCAGTCTGAGCTCACAGCCCATGGTCACAGCTGGAACCTTCCAGGCTGCTCTCATGTCAGGACCCGTCTTCCTCGAGGGGCAGAGCAGGCTGACCAGCCTCCCTTCAGAGAGTGGGGAAGTTCTGCCATGGCTGCTCTGCAGTGAGGCCAGGTCCTGGGGAGGCCCCAGGAGGGCTTCCTGACGGAAGTGACCAGTGATGGTGGAGAGAGGGGTCTGTGAGAAGTCTGGGCCCATCATATCTGTGTGTGGGAATCCCAGGATTTCCTGACTAGGGCCCCAGAGTTGACCTGGTGGTGACCAAAAAAGCCATCATTAAAGTGAGCCAGTCACCAAAGGTTAATATTTTAAAATTAACTTGGAAATAGTTGACATCTTCAGAGAAGCTGAAAACCACCAGTAACTTACTCAGCTAAGTGTCGACACGGGCTACTAGTCACAGCACTCTGTCGCAGCAGACGTGTTCATTCTGTCCATTTCAGAGTCCACAGACAGCCCGAGAGTCCTGGTGTCCTCTCTTCCCCTGCTACAGCCGCAGGGCTCGCCCCTCTTCCCCTTCTCTCCATTCCTTCTCCAGAACCTCCTGGAGCTTCACCTCCCCGTCTGGCCCCTCCAGCTTGGTTTGTCCCAAGGCCCTGTCCAGCCTGACATTCTGAAGCCTTTATCCCTCCGCAGTCGCAGCCCTGCCCTGACTTCAGACACTTCTCTGCAGCAACGGTCAGCAGCGTCTCCTTTATTTATTTGTTTTTAATTATCTTTATCTTTTGGGTAGAGACATCCAGAAATTGAGAGGGATGGGGGAGACAGGAAGGAAGAGAGACAGAGAGACACCCGCAGCCCTGCTTCACCACTTGAAAAGCTTTCCCCCTGCAGGTGGGGACCGGAGGCTCGAACCCGGGTCCTCGAGCCCTGTGACGTGTGCGCCACCACCCGGCCCCGTAGCACTTCTTTCCCACTGACCTGATTTCCTGTGAGCTGCAGAGCAGAAGATTTGTTCACCCACATCAACAGGGAGCCGTTCAGAGAGGAACACACTCCTCCTCTACCCGGTTTCTCCCAGGAAAAACAGCTTCCTTTCTGGACGCCGTATGCCAGGAGCTGGAGCTGGGTCTGGGTCTGGAGCTGGGTCTGGGTCTGGAGCTGGGTCTGGGTCTGGAGCTGGGTCTGGAGCTGGGTCTGGGTCTGGAGCTGGGTCTGGAGCTGGGTCTGGGTCTGGGTCTGGGTCTGGGTCTGGGCTGTGCGTCTACGTGGGATTCCACTGCTCAGGTGCTCTGGGTGTTCATAGCGGCTTGTCGGGCAGGCTTTAGTCAGCAGCACGAGGAAGCTGGAAGGAACTAGAAGTTTTCTGAAGGAGGCAACTTCCTAGGCAAGGGGTGGGCAGGGGTCCTCAAATGCGTGAGGTGGTCAGAGTATTCACTCTGCTGTCACGCTATTATCAGCTCTAATGATTCCAGCAGGTCTTCAGACGCGCGGCCGGTTTGTGATTGTGGTGGACGCATCGCCCTTAACGGCCCTGGAGGAGGCCCTGTTAAAGAGATGCTGCTGAAATAACTGACCTTGCTCACTTCACCCTTTCCTGCACACCGTGAGTATGTCCCCACTTTGTTCCAGAAGTCAGTAGGAAAGGGGGGCAGCGGCACGCCCGGTTAACTTGCAGTCTTCTGATGTAACCCATTTTCCCTCCTCTCCCTTCCTCTTCTCGTCTTTCTTCTCCTTTCCTCTCTTCTTTTCTTGCTTCCTTGTTTGCCACTAGGCTTATTGCTGGGGTTTGGTGCCTACGTGATGAGCTCACTGCTCCTAAAGGTGGTATTTCTCCTTTCCTTTGGTGTTGATAAGACAGAGAGAAATTGAGGTGAGGAGGCCTAGAGAGGGAGACAGAAAAGAGAGACACCTGCAGCCCTGCTTCTCTGTGTGTCAAGATTCCCCCTGCAGATGGGGACCAGGGACTTGAACCGGGTCCTTGTGCAAAGCAGTATGTGCGCTCTACCAGGGTCCTACCTCCTAGCCTCCTGATGTCCTTTCTAAATAGACAGTTATTTAACGACGTGCTAATAAAGTAGCTACACAGAGCTGTGTTGAGTTTTGGTCTCCGTGGCCGGGTTGCGTTGGGTTTGCTTGTGCAAGATGGTTTGGAGATACCCAGTGCCTGGTTAAACACAGGATGCGAAGGTCCCCGCCCCCCCATTTTCCTTCTCTCGCCAAAGGATGTCCTTACCTTTGGTTCTTCTAGCTAGGAACATTGCGTGTTTTCCTTACTTTAAAAAAACGCTTTATTGGGGGGGGTAATGCTTTGCAGTCGACACTAAAGACAAGTAGTTGGCCTGATTGCATGTTTTCTAGTGGAGGTTAGGTTGCTCCTCTGTGAGCAGACTTGGGCCTTAAATGTGGGAAATTCACACCCTGCATTTCTTTTTCTTCTTCCAGGTATTAACTCCCCTCCCGGATCTTCTTTCTGCTGGTCATTCTCTTCTAATTCAAGTGTTTTTAGTCAACATTTTCAGATGTTTCATAATGTCAGAGTGGGAGGGACAGTCTAATAGCAGCTGCTCAGCCATGTCGGGAAGTGGCTCGCCCTCGCAGCCTCCCACCTGCCTTTCTGATCTCAGTCAATAGCCTGAGGAAGTAGCGGCGAGTCTTCCCCTGTGCTAAGTTAGCTTTCTCTCCCATCAATTTTCTCCTGGAATAAGTGTGTGTTGTTGTCATCACTGGACCTTGCTCTAGACTGTTTCGGTTTTCTCCCCAGATAGAGACACAGAGAGGGGGAGAGAAGTGGGCGGGGGTGGGGTGGGCACTAAACGCTGAGACTTCCTGTAGTGACGGAGGGGCTGGGCTCGAACCTGGGCCATGGGTGCGGCAAAGCACCTGCACTACCCAGATAAACTATCTTTCTGGCTCTACAATCATTTTTTAATTTTTTAAAAAATATATTTTATTTATTTATTATTGGATAGAGACAGAGAAATTTGAGAGGGAAGGGGAAAGATAGAGAGGGAGAGAGGCAGAGAGACACCTGCAGCCCTGCCTCACCACTCATGAAGCTTTCCCCCTGCAGGTGGGGACCGGGGGCTTGAACCCAGGTTGTTGTGCACTGTAATGTGAGCACTCAACCAGGTGTGCCACCACCTGGCCCCACAATCATTTTTTTAAAAGTTAAATTATATTTGTCTTACACTTTAGATTGGATGTTTAAAATCGCATAATGAGAAGTTAAGCTATTATCTTAAATGTCAGCTTAGAAGGAAGAATTATGTTTCATGAAAAGGAACCAAAAAGGAGAAATACATGTGCACATCTGCCCTCTCTCTTGGGCCCTGTTCTATATCCAGGTGTTGAGGCTTTGCTAGGAAGTGGACCACCCGAAATGGAATTAAGGAGTCCTATGAGAAAAGGAAGGTGTCACCGAGTAATGATGCTGAAGGCCTGACATTCCACGCCCGAGTTCTCTGGACACAGTCCGAAGTGAAGGTGGTGCTCGTTGCACTGGACAGGTTGGGATCAGCAGATGCAGTGCCAGTTGGTCTGAATTGAGAGAAGCATGCGGGAAAGTGAGCCCCACCCTAGAGGTTCCAGGACTGGAGGAAATTGGGGCTTTATAGAGGAAGCTGGAGGTTCCTGTTGTCTTAGGGTTTGAGAAGGCAATAATAGTTATTGCTATAATCAAATTATTTGGCAATTCGGTTAACTTTGAAAATCCCATTTTAGGATTTGCTGTATCATACACGACCTCACCTCACCATAATTTATGCCCTTTTATGTTATTACATATAGCTGTATCTTATAAAGTAGTGGCACTAGTTGCTTCTGCTCTCCCTGGTCTAAGCTTTTAGGAGATTTAATATTTCAAAGAATAAGTCATTATTAGAAATGTATTACCAATTTGAGAACACTGTTAAAATTCAATCTGATTACCAGTTTGAAGTCTTAAGTGCTTAAATTGAAGGAACATAGACTCACATGTCTCCATAAGTCAGGGGAAATATACACCTTAAAGCAAAAGTACACAATAGTTTGCAGTGAGTCAATAAATGCAGCAAGCGCATAGAAAGACCTACAAAGACACCTTAAAGTTCCTAATGAAACAGTTTCCACTTAGACCTAGACACCCTCCTCGCCTACCTCCTAGTACACTTCTTTCAGTCACTCCAAAGCTCACCTTGTCAGACAAAGTAAAAACTACAAAAGCTGAATAAGGGCAAGAGACTGGCAGACTTTAATGATGACTCTAGTCACTACCAGACCACCCCATCACCTGGGGCCCTGGTCAGGGAGTCCTGGGATTCCCACACAGACATGATGGGTCTAGACCTCTAACCCTCTCTCCACTGTCACTGGTCACCTCCATCAGAAACAACATAACGGACCCTTTGGGGGGGGGGCTATAGGACCTTGCCCTCAATGTGGATCAACAATGGTAGGGAATGTTCCATTCTCTGAAGGGAGGATGGACAACATACTCTACTTACTACCCGAGGAAGATGGGTCCTGAAATTGGTGCAGCCGTGACCACAGAACGTGAGCTCAGACCCACAGGGATGCAGAGCTCACACAGGCTCCTGTGCAGAATATGGGCCCCAGATCAGATCGATGGGGTTTACAGTTAACAATCTTCATACACTTTCCCCATATTTGGGAGCCACTGTCTTCCCTGATCCAGCTTTCTAGGCTTTTTCCCAACTATGACACCATCTCCCCAGACAATAACCTGGGTCCACCTGCATAGTAGCTGTCAGGCTCAGGCAGAAAGTAATAAAGTCATGGGCATCTTGGAATATCCCTAAAATAGACCTACTAGCTTTTTCCAAAATGGAGAACCAAATCTTCATCTGCAATATTCTTGCCTTTAGGTTCATGATTAGTCAACAATTTGTTCTGCTTTATATCTTAACTCTTTTTCAGCTACCAAGTTGCAATGCTACCTACCATGATACCAACCTGACTTCCCTGGGCAGACGACCCCACTAATGTGTCTTGGCGCCCCACTTCCCCAGAGGCCTGTTCTACTAGGGAAAGAGAGAGACAGGCTGGGAGTATGGATCCACCCACCAACGCCCATGTTTAGCGGGGAAGCAATTACAGTGGCCAGAACTCCCACCTTCTGCTCCCCATAAAGATCCTGGGTCCATCCTCCCAGGGGGATAAAGAACAGAAAAGCTTTCAAGGGCGGGGGTGGGATACGGAGTTCTGGGGGTGGGACTTCCTGAAGGCACTGCTCCCTCTCGCAATCTCATCTCCATAGCTTCCTGAATGTAGCCTCTTCCATCCAATTCGAATACTACAGCAATTACAGGGTCCATTATCTGATATTATCAGATGGTGGTTAGTCACTTGGAAATACTGCTCAAGTAATTTCTCTACTCCCTGGGGCAGGGAGAAATCTTCATTCCAATCCAGCATGAAATAAAGCAGAATGGGATGAGTATCTCTGGGGGGAGGGGAAATTGTTGAATCAATACCATTAGATCTTATAACCACCTTAGTCCTAAATGGGCACAGAAACTTGGTGGTGGGAGTGGTGTGAACTGTACCCTGGATGATCTTGTAAACTTCTAGGAAACGATGAATAAAAGTTTAAAAAATAAGCAAAAGAACTTGTCTTCCTAGAAATTAGATAAGCTACTTAAAAATAAGGGCATACATAAATGCTTTGAAAGTTGGTGACAATTTCTTTAAAAAAAACACAACAAACAAACAAACAAAAATCTCCCATGCTCTTAGAAAGAATATTCTTCTTAACTGCAAACTCAGGCTTACAAAGCTGTGTAGCTGAAAATTAAAGCACGCACACACGCAATCGCTAAAGACACGGCGAGAGGGGCTGTGGAGACGCAGGCAAAGACGGAAATAGAGACAAACTGATAACAGCTGAACATCTTCCCGCACAAGACTGAGAACTAGGATCTGTCCCCTCAGAGAAAGATGATGGTGTGATGCTATGGAGTATGTACACAATCTATAATTACTTGAATCAAAAGCAAGAGTTAGAAATGTGGGTTTTTTTACCCCTCCCCTCCCCCCTCCCCCTCTCCCCTCCCCTCTCCCTCCCCTCCCCTCTCCCCTCCCCTCCCCTCTCCCTTTCCCCTCTCCCTCTCCCCTCCCCTCCCCTCTCCCTCCCCTCCCCTCTCCCCTCCCCTCCCCTCTCCCCTCCCCTCCCCTCTCCCCTCCCCTCCCCTCTCCCTCTCCCCTTCCCCTCCCCTCTCCCTCTCCCCTCCCTCTCCCCCTCCCCTCCCCTCTCCCCTCCCCTCCCCCCTCCTCTCTCCCCTCCCTCTCCCTCCCCTCCCCTCCCCCTCCCCTCCCCTCTCCCTCTCCCCTTCCCCTCCCCTCTCCCTCTCCCTCTCCCCTCCCCTCCCCTCTCCCCTCCCCTCTCCCCTCCCTCTCCCTCCCCTCCCCCCTCCCCTCTCCCCTCCCCTCCCCTCTCCCCTCTCCCTCTCCCCTTCCCCTCCCCTCCCCTCTCCCTCTCCCTCTCCCCGTCCCCTCCCCTCTCCCTCTCCCCGTCCCCTCCCCTCTCCCTCTCCCCTTCCCCTCCCCTCCCCTCTCCCTCTCCCCCTCCCCTCCCCCTCCCCTCTCCCCTCCCCTCTCCCCTCTCCCTCTCCCCTTCCCCTCCCCTCTCCTTCTCCCCTTCCCCTCCCCTCCCCTCTCCCTCTCCCCTCCCCTCCCCTCCCCTCTCCCCTCTCCTCTCCCTCTCCCTCCCCTCCCCTCCCCCTCCCCCTCCCCTCCCCCCTCCCCTCCCCTCTCCCCTCTCCTCTCCCTCTCCCTCCCCTCCCCTCCCCCTCCCCCTCCCCTCTCCCCTCTCCTCTCCCTCCCCTCCCCTCCCCCTCCCCCTCCCCTCCCCCCTCCCCTCCCCCCTCCCCTCTCCCTCTCCCTCTCCCCTCCCCTCCTCTCCCTTCCCCTCTTCTCCTCTCCTTTCCTCCTCTCCTCTATTCTTTCTTTTCTCTCCTCCTCCCTCTCTCTTTTTCCTGTTCTGTTCTCTTTTCCCTTCTCCGCCTCCTTTTTCTTTTTCTCTTTTTCCTTCTTGTTTTTCTCTCCCACCAGGCTGAGGCTTGTGCTCAGTACCTGCATGACAAATCCACCGATACTGATGGCGATTTTCCCTTTCTTTCTCTCTCTCTCTCTCTCTCCCTTTCTTTCTTCATTCCTTTCTTTCTCTTTTTGACAGAGACAGAAGAATCGAGGAGAAACGGAGAAACAGTGGGAGAGACCCGTGCAGTACCGCGTCGCCACCCCTGCAGTCCCCGCCACCGTCCAGCAGGTGGGGCCTGGGGCTTGAACCTGGGTCCCTGGGAACGACAGCTGGAGATGCGCCGCCGGTCTCTGCCCGCCCCAAGTCCTGGCTCCTCGTCGTCGTCGTTGTCATCGTGCCAGCACCGCAAGAACACCAGCCACTCTTCAGGTGGGCTGAGCATGTAATTCAGCATCACAGCACTTCCTCCCTGCTCGGATCCTTGCTCCCAGGTGACAAAACACCTAAGAAATCCGTCTCAGAGTTCCCACCAGCGAACTCTGCTGAGTCGAGTTGAGACGGTGCTGGGCTTCGGAGAGTGACCTTACGCTGGAGAAGGGGAAGAAACGGCCTGATGGTCGCTTAGCACTGGCCTTCAGACTCCTCACAGAACTATTCCAGTTCGAGCCCCCGGCTCCCCACCTGCAGGGGAGTCGCTTCCCAGGCGGTGAAGCAGGTCTGCAGGTGTCTGTCTTTCTCTCCCCCTCCCCGTCTTCCCCTCCTCTCTCCGTTTCTCTCTGTCCTATCCAACAACGAGCGACATCAACAACAATAATAATAACCACAAGGTTAACAATAATAATAACCACAACAAGGTTACAACAACAAGGGCAAAAAAAAAAAAAAACGGAGTTGGACAGTAGCGCAGCAGGTTAAGCGCAGGTGGCGCAAAGTACAAGGATCCGTGTGAGGATCCCAGTTCGAGCCCCCAGCTCACCACTTTGTAGGGGAATTGCTTTACAGGTGGTGAAGCAGGTCTGCAGGTGTCTGTCTTTCTCTCCCCCTCTCTGTCTTCCCCTCCTCTCTCCATTTCTCTCTGTCCTATCCCACAACGACGACAACAATAATAACTACAACAACAAGAAAAACAACAAGGGCAACACAAGGGAAAATAAATAAACTTAAGAAAATAATGATAATGTCATATTCATTTTATGGCTCCTCATAAAACAATGTCATCAGGGTGTCTGCCTGCTTCCGCTTCTCTTCCTGCTGAGGCACAACTGCCTGAGGAAACGGCCGCGGTGGCTCGTCACACAGGTGCGGTCAGCCGAGACGGTGCGGTCAGCTGACGACTGACCATGGCTGTGTGGACGTGAGGAGACCCGGCCGTCCCCTTCAACTCCAGGGCGACTGAGCACCAGCCAGTACCTCGTGCCTGCCCTGTGCCAAGCCTTCACCTCAGCACTTGATATGATTTAACTAGTTTAATATATATTTTTTAGTTATTTTACAAAACTTTTACTTATTACTTGGACAGAGACAGCCCGAAATCGAGAGGGAGAGAGGAGATAGAGAGGAAGAGAGACAGAGAGACACCTGCAGGCCTGTTTCACCACTCGTGAAGCTTCCCCCCTACAGGTGGGGATGGTGGGGCTTGAACCTGGATCCTTGTGCTCTGTAACGTGTGCGCTCAACCAGGTGCGCCACCTCCCAAGTAATTTAATCTTCAGAGAAACCCTCTGGGGATGTTACTCGCACTATCCCTGTTGCATAGCAAGTTGAGATGGGGCTTAGGGAACAAGCCCACCTGGAGCCCAGGCGTCAGGCTCCAGTGTCCTCCTGGTTCGCAGCCTGTGCTCGTCCGACCGACCCTCCGTCCGGGGTGGCCACCCCAGCAGCTTCTGTCTGCAGGTCGCTATGCCCCCTTGAGTGTCTCGCTTCAGCCAGCCCACCCCTTTCAGACGCACCAGCTGTGCTCTCCCTCCGGGCAGAACCGTCTGGGCTCTTGGTCTGAGTGTTCTTTCCATCCGGGTACTGCCAGGCTTTGCTTCCGAGATCAGATAAGATTACAAAATATCATTTATTTACTTATTGTTGGATAGAGACGGAAAGAAATTGAGAGAGGGAGGGGGGGATAGAGAGGAGAAGAAAAGAGAGACAGCCACAGCCCTGCTTCACTGCCCATGAAGGTGGGAACCGGGGGCTTGAACCTGGATCCTTGCGCATTGTAACATGTGCGCTCAACCTGTTGCACTGTCACTGAGCCTTTTTTCCCCTCTTCTTTTATTCTGATAGAGAGAAATTGAGAGGGGGGGAGATAGAAAAGGAGAGACAAGAGACACCTGTAGTCCAGCTTCACCAGTTGTGGCTTATAAGTGGTGCCGGGGATTGAACTGGGGGCCTCAGGGGCTTGGGATGCTACCCCTGTGTGCTGCAACACAAGCCTCTATTGTGTTCTTTTATACTCACTTCCCCTGGCCCAGTCACCTCTGGATAAAGCCTAGATGTCATGAAGGGAAGAGAGACTCACCAAGAGGACATGTTTTTTTAAAAAAATATTTATTTAATGGAAAGACACAGTCAGAAATCAAGAGGGGAGGAAGAGATAGAGAGGGAGAGAGACAGAGAGACACTTGCAGCCCTGCTTCACCACTCGGGAAGCTTCCCCCTGCAGGCTTGCCGGGTGGCTAGCAGTACTCTGGCTGGCTTCTCTTGTGGCTCTCTCCCTCTCCCTCTCATGTAAATAAATCTTTGAAAAATACTACAAGAAAATGGTCATTCTTGTTAACTTTCAAAACGTACAACTTAAGGCAGAATCGGGTTCCGAAATTTTGAAGTTTTGAAGTAGGGGCTGGATATAGTCATAGCTGTTATTCGTGGGGTGGGGGAGCCGGTTAGAGAACTAGCCCTAAGCTTGTAGGTTTGAGCCACCGTTGCCTCTGGGCCAGCGTCACTCATTTGAGGCTAATAAATGTTTTCCATCATGTGCAAGAGAGGTTTGATAAAAATTCCATTTCCCAGAACTCCTGAGTGAAATGGAAACCCCCTGTCCTGGGTTTGGGAAAAACAGCCCTTGCTCACTCACTGTTAACGTTGAGTCCCCTCTGCTCCTGCTAGGTGGTGCTGTGGGCCTGGGTAAGGAAGGCTTCCGTTAGTCCTCTGGGGTCAAAGGAATGAAGCCCTGAGCTTCTGTTTCTCCTCAGGAACAAAGATGAAGATCCTCAAATCAGCTGACAGAAGCTCAGGGACACGGCACTCCGGTGGTGGGAACTGTATGGAATTGTACCCCTGTTATCATGTAACCTTGTTCATCATTATTAAATCACTAATAAAACAAAGAGGGAGTCGGGTGGTGGTGCAGTGGGTTAAGCGCACGTGGCGCAAAGCGCAAGGACCAGCGGAAGGATCCCGGTTCGAGCCCCCGGCTCCCCACCTGCAGGGAAGTCGCTTCCCAGGCGGTGAAGCAGGTCTGCAGGTGTCTGTCTTTCTCTCCCCCTCTCTGTCTTCCCCTCCTCGCTCCATTTCTCTCTGTCCCATCCGACAACAACAACATCAATAACTACAATAATAAAACAAGGGCGGCAAAAGGGAATAAATAAATATTTTTAAAAATCTAAAAAAAAAACTAAAGAGAGAAAGAAGGGAAGGCAGTCTCCTAGAAGTCAAGGTTGCATATGTACCCGAGACACACTGGGAATATATGAACGAATGCATGTTACAGAAAAAAGCAAAACAAAACAGCACAGAAGTGAGGCCACCTTTACAAAGACAAGAATCACCGCATCTTCTCTCATCAGTAGGTTCTTGGAAACAGACTGGATGTAAAAACACACGGAAGGGAGCCAATCTGATCACAGGCTAATTGGCGTAGACGTGGTGGGGCAGGTCCCTAGGCTGCACCGCTGGTCACCAGAAAACATCGCAACTTCTAAGATGGAAAACATTTTTTTTTTTTCAATTAGAGCCCTGCTCAGCTCTGGCTTATGGTGGTGCTGAGGATTGAACCTGGGACTTTGGAGCCTCAGGCAGAGAGTCTCTGCAGAACCACTGCGCTGTCTACCCCACCCCTGCAAACACTTCTAATTTGTAACAATTACTTGCATTCATGCACTCGTCTGCTCGGTTTCCAACTCACTCCAGCGGGCGACTGTGGTCTCTCCTGGCAGCTCAAGGCGGGAGGTGGGAGCCCACCCCTGAATGGTGCCGCTGGGGCCAGGGCTTGTCACACACGTTCCCACTCATATTCGGCCACTGCAATGAACGCAAGTCCCACACGAGGTGAGGTGTGGCCCTGACTGAGTCTGTACTTTCCGTGTCAATGGCAGGCTGAGGTGAGGCTGACTTGAGGGTCGCTGGGATGAGACGTCCTCGGGTGAAGATCTGGCAAATGCAAAGAAGCCAGAATGGGAAGAAGCTTAAAGGCAAAATGAAACGTGTGTGTTCCAGAAGGTCAGACCAAAGAAACAGAAACACAAAGCGAAGGATAGTTTAAAAATAAAAAAAAAGAAGAATAGTTAAGAATCAACAATTAAGGGGGCGGGGTGGGTAGCATGATCGCTATGCAGAAAGACTCTCTTGCCTGAGGCTCCAAAGCCTCAGTTCAATCCCCTCCCACCACCACCATCAGCCAGAGCTGAGCAGAACTCTGGTTAGAAAACAAAAAAACAAAAGAATGAACAATTGTACCGATGGTGGCCTGGGAGGCGGTGCAGTGATGGCCTGGAAATGTGGGGTCCTGAGTTCACCCTTAAGCATGGCATGTGGTCCTCTGGCCCTCTCTGTTACTTAAGACTACTCTCTGCAAAAATGTGCTTCTGTGATTTCCATGACTACATTGTTACTTGTCCTAAGAGTGTCCTGAAGACATTTATGCAGCCGGGAGACAACGGTCATTGCTCTGCAAATGACTTCCAGGCCTGAGGCTCTGGGCTCCCAAGTTCCAGTTTGCAGCAGCACCACCATGAACCACAGCTGTGCAGTGCTCTCTCTCTCTCTCTCTCTCTCCCTCCCTCCATCTCTCTCTCCCTCTGTCTCTCTCTCTCTCTCTCTCTCTCTCTCTCTCACACACACACACTCCCACCCCCCCTTCCTCTCTTATTAAAAAATCAACAACCCCCTTTGCAATATCTTGGTTAGAACTTGAAGGTGCAATGCTGAGAGGGACAAGCAGAGAGAGGACCGAGACCGCATGATGACCCACACAGGTGGAACTCAAAAACAGATCATGAGGGAAGCAGAAGGTGGAGCTTGGACTGGGTGCGGTGAAGGTGAAGACTGGTGCGGTGTATTGCACCAAAGCAAAGGACTCTGGGGAAGGGGCGGGGAGGTGGGAGGAAAGACAGAGGTGTGTGATGGAGAGGGCCAAGCGTCTCCCAGACTCCTCTCTCACGTGGAAATGAGAGGTGCCCACATGCCAGGCTGCACTGTAAGCCACTAACACCCCAATTACAAAATACTTTACTGGGGCGGGGGCATGTTACAGTGCACAGGGACCCTGGGTTCGAGCCCTTGATCCCCACCTGCAGGGAGAAAGCTTTGCCAGTGGTGAAGCAGGGCTACAGGTCTCTCTCTGTCTCTCTCCCTCTCTGTCTCCCCTCCCTTCTCGACTTCTGGCTGTCTCTATCCAATACATAAATAAAGATGATAAAAAATAAAAATATTACTGAGGACACTCATGTGAGGGATTCCGGAACTCATGCCACGCCCACCTCTGTCCCTCCTGTCCCCTCCATCCAGTCTAGCTCGGGACAGTCCCTCAACCTTTCTCCGTTTACCTCTGTCACTGCAGTGACGCTTCTTTTGGCAGGAAGCACCAGTAAACTTAAGTGCCATGAGTCATATTTTCAATTTTTAATTAAATCACAGTCTAGTGAGAGTGTGATTTATTTCTGACTGTATTAATTTAGATCCTGCTCCATTTATATTTACATAGTTTATTTAACAAGTCAGTGATTGTATAGATGTAAAAAAAATACACAATATGGATTGTAGAAAAGTAAAAAATAAAAAAGCTTCTTATCCGACTTTTTCAGTTATTGGTCAATAATTCCTATAGGTGCTGCTAGTTTTGTTCTAAACATGAACGCTGGAAAGGATATCTGTTGTTTCCCTGAAGAAAGACATTTCTGAGCTCATTTCAAGACATTTCCCGCCATCTGTTTTCACTCAAGAGTCCCAGTGATAAGGCAGAGCCTCGTTAAGACCTGGGATGCTGTCTATTTTTATTTATTATTTGTTTGTTTCCCAGAACAGTGGCAGGACGGTCATAAATTGGAGCAATGTCTCCCGAGAAGCTCATGCGCTGCATTGTGACGCAGCAAACAGCTTCGGACAGCACGGCCGCGAGCCTCACAGCTGTCACTGTCTTAATTCTCACGGAACGGCTCCTGGTGGGTTGATGTTCCTGGGAAAGGATCAGGACTCAGAGGAAACGAACGGGGCACGGACGGTGGCAGGAGGAAGGGTGCGGACCACACAGCTGGCCTTGGCTGACGACCGTTGGTGTCCTTGTTCCTGCAGCCGGGACTGACCGCTGCCTCAGTCAGGATGTCAGGACAGACGCTCACGCTTGTCCTTCAGGCTCAGTGCTGCCCAGCTGGAAAGGCAGAGGGTACAGGTGGGCAGTTAGCTCAAGTGGGCAGTGCGCTGCATTGCCATGTGCGTGACCCAGGTTTGAGCCTGGCCCCCACTGCGTTGAGGGAAGCTTCCTTGTTCTGGTGTCTTTCCCTCTCTTTCTCTGCCTTGCCTGACTCTAAAGATAAATAAATAAATAAATAAATAAATAAATAAAAAGTACTAAGTGAAATAAGTAAGTCAATGAACGAGAAGCACCAGATGGTCTCACTCATAAATGGAATATAGAGAACTGATTGATAAGCATGGATTTGAAACAAACAAACACAACCAAAAGCAAACAAACTTTTTTAAACACCTAAGTCTTTTAAATTATTTTTTTTAATTATCTTTATTGATTACAGACAGTCAGAAATTGAGAAGAAGGGGGAGAGAGAGACAGAGACCCCTGCAGCCCTGCTTCACCACTCGCAAAGCTTTTCCCCTGCAGGTGGGGGACCAGGGGCTTGAACCTGGGTCCTTGCTCACAGTAATGTGTGCGCTTAACCAGGTGCGCCACAGCCTGACCCCTAAACAAGCTGTTTCTAAGACTTGTGAGAATCCTGGGGGTTCTCTTTGGGAGGTGGGAGAGGAAGGACACAGAGCTGCAGGGGTGGGTGCGGTGTGGGACTCCACCCTGTTACCCTATGTTCTTGGAAGCCACTATTGGAAAAAAAAAAATAAGGAAAGAATAAACTATCATAAGGAAAAGCAGAGGTGGAGAGAAGACGGGGGAGGCGTGGAGGAGGGAGGCGAGGGGAGCTGGGTGATGCTGGGTAGTGGGTGCGGTCTGGCTGGGAGGGGTGGGGGGCAGCTGTGAGAGGCCCCCCAGCACTGATCTAGTCCCGGTCCCGCAGCCACGTTGCTTTTGTGGGTTGGCGCTTGACAGAATTTCTTTTTTTTTTAATATTTATTTTTTTTATTTATTCCCTTTTGTTGCCCTTGTTGTTTTATTGTTGTAGTTATTATTATTGTTGTCATTGTTGGATAGTCAGAGAGAAATGGAGAGAGGAGGGGAAGACAGAGAGGAGGAGAGAAAGACAGACCCCTGCAGACCTGCTTCACCGCCTGTGAAGCGACTCCCCTGCAGGTGGGGAGCCGGGGTTCGAACCGGGATCCTTATGCCGGTCCTTGCGCTTTGCGCCACCTGCGCTTAACCCGCTGCGCCACCGCCCGACTCCCGACAGAATTTCTGAATGCCGGTGCCGTCAAGAGCACTCATGACTCCGTCGCGTTTGGACAGTTGAGTTTTTGGTCTCCTTCAGGAAGCACGGCGACGTGCAGGAGGCAGAGTGAGTCTGTAAGTGCCGTGGAGAAGTGGAGAAGGGGCTCCCTGAGCAGCGTAGGGCTCACCCTGCTCCCCTGTGCTCTGATCCCCGGGGCTGGGGGTCCCCCTCCCCTCTGCTGCGGGTGTCCACGGTGACTCTTTCTCTCCAGCCTCAGTTGTTACACTGCCTCGTTTCTCCACATTTTAGAGCAAGCCCTCAGGATGCACGTTTCTTTTATTCTTTTTTTTCTTTTTTTCTGATGGGTTGTTGGATGGACACGGAACATTGACAAAAGGTCTAAGAGTCAAATCGAATTTCATTACCCGCATAATGAACCTATTTGTCAGAAAGAAATCAGGATTCTTCCGGGAAACCTGGAAAGGCCGGCTGTCATTCTTCCAGCAGTTCCTGAAAAGCCTCATGGATTAGCGGTGTTCCCGGAAGGAGGGCTGTGAGGGCCTTTGCCGGCCTGACTTGTCTCATGGATTGGTGCTAGATTTCTCCTTTATTTTCCTTCTTTTTTTCTTTTTTTAAATGAACAAACTTATCAGAGTTTTACAAGACTGTGATTTGCAGGGGGGCGGTAATAATTCCATAACCATGCAGACAGTGCAAATCATTTTGATGACCACAATTTTAATATTAGGGGCTGAGGGTTGGGGCAAAAATACATAATATAGTCCAACAAAAATTCAGGTGTTAAAACGCCCACGACTAGGGCATGCTGAGCTGATCTCTAGGAATCAAGGAGCAAGCACAGGCCCTTCCTTGCTCCGCTCCTGCTGGGGGCGGCACCAATCACCCCATCCTGTGCGTAATGAAAAGATAGGGTTCAGGGGCCGGCCGGGTGGTGGCGCGCCTGCAGTGCACAAAGGCCGGGGTTCGAGCCCCTGGTCCCCCGCTTGACAGAGAGACACCTGCAGGGGGAAAATTTCAGAAGGGGTGGAGCAGGGCTGCAGGTGTCTCTCTGTCTCTCTCCCTCTCTATCTCCCCCTGCCCTCTCAATTTCTGTCTCTATTCAATAATAAGTAAAATGAAATAAAATAAAAAACGAAAAACAAAACAAGAAAAGGAAAAGATGGGTTTCAGCGAGAGTCTGAGGATCTTCTGCCAGTTGACTGCGAAACACTGGAAAACCCCACCGTCACGTAGCGCTGTTTGTGTGAAAGTAGCAGGTTCACGGAGGGGAAGAAGGCAGGGAACCTGGAGCGCTACTCACAGTCCTCTCCAGAGTGTAGGTTCATGCTGAGCTCTTGCTCCACACACTAGCCGTGTGAGCCTGGGCCAGTCATGCCATGCTCTGGGTGTCAGTCCTCCAGTTTCTAATTTTTAAAGAAAAAACATGATGAACCCACTGCTCCCAGCTGCTCCCAGCAGATATTCCTTTCTTCTTCTTGTATTTGATAGGAAGAGAAAAGTTGATACAGGAAGGGGAAGAAAGAGAAAGAGAGGCGTCTGCAGCACAGGCCTGCCGCTGGTGAAGCCTCCTTCCCGCAGGTGCGGCTCTGCAGCCTGGGCCCAGGTCCTCGTTCCTGGCAGTGGGCGCTCAGTGGGTGCCCCCCGCTCGACCAGCCGTCCAGCTGTTGAGATCTGTTGGACACTGCTTGCTGTCCACCAGCCTGGACTGTGCCTCTCTATGTGCCCAGCTGATTTGAAAATAAAATTGATTTTTTTATGCTAGGAAAGGGGAGAGATAGGTAAGCAGAGAGAGAGCACGCAACAGAGAAACACCAGCTCTGGCATATGATGGTGCTAGGGACGCCACCCTCAGGCATGCAAGTCCTGCGTTACACTGCCGAGGCAGGTCCTCCCAGCACACAGGAAGAAGTCTGCCTTGACTGTGGTGATGGGTGGACAGACTTGCAGACTCACCAGGGCCAGAAACCGTCTCCCTTGCCCCGTGCAGAGGGACTGGGTCCCGGTGTCTCAGCCCCTGGCCCAGATCCACCTTCACTCAGGCTCGGCTCCTGCTTGTCCCCAAGGGCTCCGGCTACCTTCAGTCAACAGGAAACCAATCAGCAAGTCGGACAGTGAGAGAGGAGCCACGTCTCCCTGTCAGAGTCATTAAAATAAAAGCCGATTTGGCAAAATGGCAACAGGGGTTTTGTTTTGTTCCGATCTCATCCTGAACCTCTTAATAAGGCGAGGCTCTGGCTCTGGGAAGCCGGAGGAGCAGGGCAGGGCACACTCCGTCTGGCACCGCGTCCCCGTGGAGGCCAGGCTGACTGCCATCTGCGTGGCTGACCCCGGCCTTTCTGGAAACCCCCCCTGGAAGTCCAGGAATGCCACCACACGGGCGATTTCAAACTTCCGGAACTCATCAGGGCACGTCTGTCCTCTGTTGCTGGACCTGCGTCTCCTTTCTGCACGCTGGTGGCGGGGCGCCCTCACCCCTCGTGCTGTGCAAGGCTGTGATCTATTACTGTAAGCCCGGCGGGGAGGTACTTCCCTGCTTATCTTGCCGTCCAGTAGAAACACGAAGCACTGATAATGCCTGCATGTGGGGTAGGGGGCAGGCGACATGGCCTAGCGGGTGACCCCTGCCCTGCCACCCCGAGCGTCCGGCCAGGCCAAGCAGCTTCCCCTGTCCTCCTGCTAGTGGAAACGAGAAGCCCTGAGACCCTGACCCTGAGGAATGTGGAGCAGAAGGATGGCAAGACCCATTTCTCACCCTCTCTCTTTGTTTTTTAATATATATTTAAACAAGTTTGTTTTGAAAATGCCTTATGAAATAATCCTCACTAGTTAATAACTTAGAATTTATTTATTTATTTTTAGCAGAGCACTGCTCGGCTCTGGCTTATGGCCGTGCGGGGGATTGAACTTGGGACTTTGGAGCCTTAGGCATGAGGATCTCTTTGCATAACCATTGTGCTATCTACCCCCACCCTGTTTTTCAATTTTTTTTAAATTATCTTTTTTTAATTGTATAGAGACAGCCAGAAATGGAGAAGGAGGGAGGAAATAGAGAGGGAGAGAGACAGAGAGACACCTGCAGCCCTGCTTCACCACTCACAAAGCTTTCCCCCTGCAGGTGAGAACAGGAGGCTTGAACCTGGGTCCTTGAGAATGGTAACACGTGTGCTCAACCAGGTGCTCCCCCTCCCCCCCCCCATAATTTCTCATTCTCTTCCTCTGATTTCTGAGTAACTGAGCTGAGAAAACTCCGCTCCCCCCCGGTTCCCCTCCTCCAAGTGGCTGTGAGAAAGGACAGGCTGTCCGTGGCCTGTCACATGGACTCTGAGTTGAGATCCTCTGGTGTGTGCGTGTGGGGGGGTGTTTGCAAATAACAGAAAGCAACTGGGGCTGGGTGATGGTGCAGCCAGCTAAGTTACCATGTGCAAGGGCAAGGGTTCAATTCCCCAGCCCCCACCTGCAGGGGTGAAGCTTCATGGACAGTGAAGTGTGACAGCAGGTGTCTCTCTGTCTCTCTCCCTCTCCTCCTTCCCTCTCAGATTTCTCTCTGTCCTGTTAAAAAAAAGAAAAGAAAAGAAAAGAGAGGAAAAAGAAATTGAAAATGAAACACACAGCCACTGGGAGTGGTGGATTGGTCGTATACGCACTGAGCCCCAGCGATAACCCCATAGGCATTACAAAAAAAAGAGAAGAAAAGGAGAATCAACTTTGCTCGAGGACCCAGGTTCAAGCCCCCAGTCCCCACCTGCAGGGGGGAAGCTTCATGAGTGGTGAAGCAGGGCTGCAGGTGTCTCTCTGTCTCTCCCCCTCTCTATCTCCCCTTCTCTTATTTCTCTATATCCAGTAATAAATAAATAAATAAATAAATTTTTTTTTTAAAAAAAAAAGGAAAATAAACTAGAGTTGGATTAAGGGAGCAGGATGTTGACTGGAGAGCCACTGGGGTTTCTCATGGACATGTTCAGGCGACCGCCCATCAGCTGTGATCTCAGCCTCTTGGCTCTGTCGCTGGCTAAATGCCAATGTCAGAAAACTACTGGTTTCAGGTGTGTTTCCTGAGCTTATCACCGTGCCTGCAATGTAGTAGATGCCCAGCCAGCATCATTCGCTGGAGGCCTCGAGAGAAACTTCTCATACTCCTCTGTGGATACAGCCAAAAGGGGGCCGGGTGGTGGCGCACCTGGCTGACCGCACATGTTACAGTGCACAAGGGCCAGAGTTCGAGCCACTGGTCCCCACCTGCAGGGGGAAAGCTTTGCAAGTGGTGAAGCAGGGCTGCGGGTGTCTCTCTCCCTCTTTATATTTCCCCTCTCTCTCAATTTCTGGCTGTCTTTATCCAGTAAGTAAATAAAGATAATTTAAAACATATATATATATATATATATATATATATATATATATATATATTACAGATAGATAGATGGACAGATATAGCAGGATGCAAAATAGATAGATAGACAGATATAGCAGGACGCAACCTCGATGAAATATCCAGATGAGAATCATGTTTCCAACCCACCACACCTGATCAACGGCATCCAAAAGGCAGGGCTTCCCAGAGCACCTGGCAGAGCCTGAGGTGTTGTTTTGAAGCAAAGGGCGTTTGCACCTTGGATTTGCCCCAGCTGAGCAGGTTGTCATCCAAACAGAAATCTTGGAGGAAGCTGGAATGTGCTGATTCCTAAGCAGAGCCTTCATTTGATAAATAACCCTGCTGAGGAAATTCTGTGGCATGAGACTTGCTTGCAGCTTTGCTAAGATGTTGTCAGTCCAATGCTTGTTTTCAATGAAGAAAAGTTGAACGGGGAACCAGAGGATGTATGGAGGGCTCCCACATGGGTAAGACTGCTGAGTGGACTCCCAGGAGAATTTCCTTTTTTATGTTCTCTATATATGGTCTATATGAGGGGGAAGGGAAAGACACACACACACACACACACACACACACACACACACACACACACACACACACACACGCGTGCGTGTGCGCACGCGCGGCTGCACAGAACCCCTGCACCATGTCTGTGATGTTCTCCAGATTTTGGTTCTGCTGCTCTGTCCCTGGGGATCAAACTCAGGGCCTCACCCACTGTCGCTCTGCCTCTGACCTATTTTCTGAAGCCCTCCACAGACGAAGAAAGGTGCTGGCTAGTGTCTAGGTGGTCCACACACACCTCTGGCTTCAGTCACCACTGGTTCCATTGGAGCCTGATGGAGCAAGTTTCTCCTTTGCAGAACAGCCCTTAGAGACAAACGATTTTAAGGAAATGTTTCCTTTGGGTGCCAATACCAGCTGAGGTTGGCCTCATTATATTGTATGAAGGGCTGGGTTTGTTTTTGTCTCTGATTCTTTAATACAGGAGAGCAATCACTCAGCTGTGAATGGGAGCTGTGGACTGTCCGATCCCAGGCCCCCCACCCACGAGGGTGCTCAAGGTGTCTTGTCAATCAGTCTCTAGGGGTGTAACAATTCCCATCTGCAGCCGGCTGGCGACAGGTCTTATTCTGTGGTGCGTCAAATTCTGTGGCATATCAGCCAGGGCCAGAGGCTTATGGAGGGAGGTAGATTTTAGTCAGCTGGTTACTCTGAGCCAGTGAGCACCGTACTGGTCACCTGTAGCTGTCTGCAAGAAAGATAGCATCTGCTTTCACCTGGATGTTCATTTCTAGCGCCTCTTTTCAAGGTCAGAAAGGTCAGATGCACATCTTATTTGGTTGTTTTTATACTTAATGCCTATCATTTAACAAACTTAAGTGGGGGGTACATATGCGGGGCCTACAGTGATTGTTGCTTTACAGTAAACAAGCTGAAACACAGGGCGTGAGACACAGCTGCTCTGCTTCTCACCACTTTCTCCTCCTCCTCCTCCTCCTCCTTCTTCTTTTAATGGGCGGGAGGTGGGGGTGGTCAATGGTTTACAGTAAATACAGTTGTTGGTAGATGTGTTAAATTTCTCAGTTTCTGCAAAACACTTTCCCCTCAGCTTAGGTCCTCCTCCACCATCCTGCACCAGGAACTGAAAGTCCCCCACTGCCCCCAGCACCGCCCCCGAGTCCTTTACTTTGGTTCGATACACCAAACCCGGTCCGCATTCTGCTTAGTGTCTCTCATTGTACTCTTACTTCTCTGCGTCTGTCTGGGACCATCCCACGTACATTCTTCTCTTTCTGACTTATTTCACTTCACACGGTTCCTTCAAGCTCCATCCAAGATGAAGTGAAGAAGGTGAAGTCACCATTTTTAACAGCTGAGTAGTACTCCGTTGTGTGTATAGACCACAGCTTGCTCAGCCACTCATCTGCTGTTGGACACCTGGGTGGCTTCCAGGTTGTGGCTGTTACACATTGTGCTGCTATGAACACAGGTGTGCACAGATCTTTTTGGATGGGTGTGTTGAGCTCCTTAGGCTCTATCCCCAGAAGAGGAATGGCAGGGTCCTAGGGCAGGCCCACTTCTAGCTTCTGAGAGTCTCCAGACTGTTCTCCACAGGGGCTGGACCCACTGACATTCCCACCAGTAGTGCAGGAGGGTCTTTGGACTCCACAACCTCTCCAGCATTTGTTCCTGCTGTCTTTCCTGATGTGTGATGTTCTCACAGGAGTGACGTGGGATCTCGTTGTTGTCTTGATTTGCGTTTCTCTGACAGTCTATGATTGGAGTATTTTTTTCACATGTCTTTTGATCTTTTGGGTCTCTGGTGAATACTCTGTTTATATCCTCTCCCCCCTTTTTGATGGGGTCATTTGTTTATTTGTTGCTGAATTTGATGAGCTTTTTATATATTTTGGTTACTAGCCTCTTGTCTGATGTATGGCATGTAAAGATCTTCTCCCATTCTATAAAGGCTTGCTTTCTCTGGTTGGTTGGTGGTTTCATTTGCTGGGAAGATTTTTGATCTAATATTGTCTCATTGCTTTACTTTTGTTTTGTCTTCCTTACAACTGGACTTGAGTTATTGAAGATGCCTATACCATTGAGATGGAAGACAGTTCCACTGATATTGATAATTCCTATTCTGACAGCCAAGTCCTTGATCCATTTGTAATTTACTTTTGTGTGTGGTGAAATGCAGCAGTTCAATTTCATTCTTCTGCACATTTCAACCCAGTTTTCCCAATGCCATTTGTTGAAGAGCCTGTCTTTCCCCATTTAACAGTGTGGGCTCCCTTGTCAAAATTTAGGTGTCCATAGCGGTGGAGGCTTATTTCAAGGCTCTCAGTTCTATCGCACTGGTCAGTGAGCCTATGTTTGTCCCAGTGCCAGGTAGTTTTTACTGCAGTGGCTCCATAATAAAACTTGAGGTCTGGGAGCATGGTGCCCTCAGTTCCATTCTTTTTTCTAAAAATTGCTTTGATGCTTGTAGGTATTTTCTGGCTCCAGATAAACATTTGGAATTTTTTGCCTATTCTCTTAAAAACGTTTGGTGAAGCCTTGATAAGAATTGCATTAAATTTGTATGTGGCTGTGGGTAGAATATTCATTTTGATTATGTTAATTCTTTTAATCCATGAACATAGAATATTAATTTCCTTGAATTGTAAATCATACTTTTAAGTATAGAAGTCTTCCTTGTATTAGGTTTATTCCTAGATATCTTATTGGTTTTTTTTTTTTTTTTTTTTGCTGCTACAGTGAACGGGCCTGACTTTTAGACTTCTTATTCTTCAGAACTAGAATGTTTGCATACAAGAACACCACCAACTTATGTATGTTATTTTGTAGACTGACACCTTACTCCATTGCCTGATAATTTCTAGGACCTTCCAGCTTGATTCTTTAGGCTTTTCTGTATAGACTATATATACTATCATATCATCTGCAAGTAGCGACAGTTTAACTTTTGCTCTTCCAATCTGTGGTTCTTTAATTCTTGGTTTCCCTGATGCTATGGTGAGAAGTTTTAACGTGCTGTTGAATAGTGATAGTGACAGTAGGCAGCCCTGTCCAGTACCTGATCTGGGGGGAGTTACTTCAGCTTCTCACCACTGAGTATGATGTTGGTTGTAGGTTTGCTGTATGTGGACTCCACTTTCTATGAAGCTACCATCCCCTTGATACCAAAAGCAGACAGGGACACAACCAAAAAAAGAAAACAGCAGACCAATATCTCTGATGAACACAGACGCTAAAATATAGAACAAAATTCAAACAACTGGATACAGCAGTGAAATAAAAAGATTGTTCACCACAACCAAGTGGGGTGTATCCCATGGATGAAGGCTGGTTCAATACATGTGAACCAATCAGTGTGACTCGCCACATCAGTAAAGACCAAGACCCAAAACCACATGACAGCTCGGTAGATAACAGAGAAAGCCGTGGACAAAAACCCAATATCCCTTCATGATCAAAACTCTACAAAAAAAGGGGAAATCTGGAAAAGTCCTTGCTCACCAGTCAACCAGTGAACTGGAAAGTTCTGCTGAACTCAGCCGGGATGGCCCGATCTCCACTGGGTTCGCTCCTGTGCCAGTGGCCAGGGCCAGACAGGACGCTGTCTGACTGCGAACGGTTCCACCCACATGCTGGCAGTTGGCTGACTAGCTACTAGTGGTCAAAGTGATGTGCTTCTCACCATACAAGAGGTACCTTGAGTTTGTCCACAGAGTGATGGCAGAAAGGAAGTGGACACATGGCCACTTAAGACCTAAGTTGGAAGTGGACACATGGCCACTTAAGACCTAAGTTGGAAGTGGACACATGGCCACTTAAGACCTAAGTTGGAGCCTTCAAATCTGGCAACCCAGCAGCTGGGAAAAGATACATATTTTTGATTTGCCTCCAGGGCCTCAGCCACGGCAACGTGTGCACTCTACTGGGTAAGTCATCCCCACCCCAGCCCAACTAATCAGAGTTTGGAGCCGAGCAGAGCTTCTCTTTGTCACCTTTTCATCCTTCTGGGAGGCTTCAGCGGTTGCAAGCCACAGGAGACTTTGTTGCCCTGTTGTTCTTAGCTGACCTCCCCGCTTCTTAACACACAGCAGAACGCTCTGAGTCCTGCATTCTGATGGCTACTTTGGGTTTTATTTGTTTGCTCAGGGTTAACCACAACTGAACTCTAAGTCTGGGAATACTCTCCAGCTTTCTGGAAATAGTGTCTCCCATCTTTGTGTCGCTGCCGTTGATGAGCTTTGAGGAGAAATCCAACCTCAAGAGCCTCTTTATTCCCGCCCTCTCGCTGGTCCCCGCCCACGTGCCATCAGCGACTGCTTTCTCTGCATGACTTATCTGACAGCCTACTTCCACCATGGGTTTTACCACAAGAAATAAAACCACTGCAGGCTTTTGAAACTTCTGAACCTCACATGTAGTCCATCTTCACCTGGACAGACGGCGACCCCACTGAGTCAGCTGGCCATATGCCTCTTCCAGCCACTGGCTGAGGAGTGGGCATGTGAGTCCCCTTGGTTTAGAAGTGTGAGGAGTCAGCCTTGTCCCTGAAGGGCTTTGGGAGAGGCTTCCCCAAGCCCCGGGGTCAGTTTCCTTGCGGTTCTCTGGCCACGCCTGGAGGGCACTGCACCTCCCGGCCTGTGTGGGGGGCAGGGAGTTTGCTCTCCTCCACACTTCTCTTTACTGCAATTCCTTCCTCTCAGCAGAGACCTTCCTCCTCTCCACGTTATTCACCCCGGTTAAAAGCGGCTTAGGAGGTTGAGGAGGCAGCGTAGTGGCCAAGCAGCAAGACTTTCAGTGTCTCTCCTCTGCCCCTGCACCCCACACACCAAAGCCAGAGCTGAACTCTGCTCCCTCTCTCTGTGTAACACACACAAACACTCTCTTCTTCCCTCTCTCATCAAAATAAAGCAAATAAAATATATTTAAAACAATCTGCTCCGGGTTAAGCACACATAGCGCAAAGCACAGGACTCCGGCTTGAGCCCCCGGCTCCGCACCTGCAGGGGAGTCACTTCACAAGCAGTGAAGCAGGTCTGCAGGTGTCTGTCTTTCTCCCTCCCTCTCTCCTTCCTCTCCTTTCTCTCTGTCTTATCCAACAACAACAATAGCAGCAACAGCAACAACAATGAGGAAAAAAATGGGCTCCAGGAGCAGTGGATTCATAGTGCGGGCGCTGAGCCCCGGCAATAACCCTGGAGGCAAAAAGATCCATCTAAAAATCTTTCATAACTTTGACTCTCTTTTCTTTTGATGAAGGGAATTGAGGATTTGAAGCTTACAGAGACTCTGGAAAATTATGTAATTTTATTTCCTTTAGATTTTAAAAAAGCATCCTTCTTCAGTCAGTCATATATTTATTTGTTTGACAGGGATTTATTTAGTATCCATTGTCAGACAGGAAGTTATTGTGACTCAAAGGTAGAAAAGAGAAATGAGACCCATTAGCTGCCCCCAGGGAACTTACAGTGTCCTGCAGGCGTGGGGTAGGACTGCTGTCCGTCCCTCTTTTTCCTTAACTCACACTGATGGTAGCCAGGCCATAATGTCTAGACAGCGGGGGTAACTTGTAATGACTTGTCATTTTCGTCTAAGAGTGAGCTCATGAAAGAAACTTTTTTTTTTGTCATTCTGAGCTCTACCACTCTAGATCAGCTTTTTCAGACTGAGACAGACAGACAGACAGACAGACGGGAAAGAACCCATAGCACCAAAGCTTTCTTCAGCATGGTGGAGATCCAGTCTCAGCGTGGGCAGGCACGTCATCCAGAGGCAAAGAAATCATGAGGATTTTTATTTTGGAGACAGGGGTCTTCCTTCCCCACCAAGGCATGAACTGCTCACTTTTCTGAGTATTGGTTGTCTGTCTGTCTGTTTGTTTTTTGCCTCCAGGGTTATTGCTGGGACTCAGTGCCTGCACTACGAATCCACTGCTCCTGGCAGCCATTTTTTTCCATTTTGTTGCCCTTGTTTTTACCCTTGTTGTTGTCATTATTATTGTTGTTATTGTTGTTGGATAGGACAGAGAGAAATGGAGAGAGGAGGGGAAGACAGAGAGGGGGAGAGAAAGACAGACACCTGCAGACCTGCTTCACCGCCTGTGAAGCGACTCCCCTGCAGGTGGGGAGCCAGGGGCTCGAACCGGGGTCCTTACCGTAGTCCTTGCACTTCACGCCATGTGTGCTTAACCTGCTGTGCTACCACCCAAACTGCCCTCCCCCTAGAGTATTGTTAGATGAGACCAAGACCTTTGGAGGTGAGAAAAAGACCAAGTGAACCAGAGAGATTCTCATTCGACACAGTCTGCGTTGACAGTGAGAAATCTGGCCTCACCAAATTCAGTATACTTATGGATTTGTGGACTTGTTTATTTTGCCTCCAGGGTTGTCGCCAGGGCTGTGCCGGCTCAGCAGCTCTGCTGGCTCTAGAGTCCCTTGCTCCTGGTGGCCCTTTACTCCATTTTATTGAACAGAGAGAAATTGAGATGGGAGGGTGAGAAAGAGAGGAAGAGAGACAGAAAGACCCAGTGAGGTGGGGACATGGATCCTGCCAACAGCCATTTGGCAAGGATGTAGGATCAGTGTCTGAGTCTAGATGGGAGCAGAGACCAGAAATACCCACTGGGGTAGGGGTAGGCAGCATAATGGTTCTGCAAAGAGACTGCCGTGCCTGAGGCTCCCAAGTCCTAGGTTCAACCTCCTGAACCACCATAAGCCAGAGCTCAGCAGTGCTCTTGTAGAAAAAGAGAGGGAGAGGGAGAGGGAGAGGGAGAGGGAGAGGGAGAGGGAGAGGGAGAGGGAGAGGGAGAGAGGGAGAGGGAGAGGGAGAGGGAGAGGGAGAGGGAGAGGGAGAGGGAGAAACATCTTGGGTTGTGTCTCGGGGGAGAGAAACTTGACTGGAGCCAACCTGGGCTGCTCCTTATTCAGCGACGCAGGAGAGGAACCAGGAACTTGTGGCTGAGAGGGAATGCAATGCAATTTTTTTTATTGATCAGAGAAAATGCATTTATATCTTTTGAAATGGAAGTGGCAGGTTGGAAAAGGAAATGGCTAAGAAAAGGGTTGGAGAGAAAAAAAGAGCGTGAAGTTAGCAAGCTTCCATAGCAGCTGTTGTGAAGGTTCTAACCAGTGGGGATTAGACCAAGTGAGCCAGAGAGAGGCTCATTCAACACAGGCAGGGTGGATCTCAGGCAAAACAATGATTATGCAAATAGACCACAGCATCAAGCAATGCAGGGGACCTGGCGTAATGACCAACAGAAATGGAAAGAAAAAAGAAAGAAAGAAAATAGAAAAGAAACCACAAACAACAGGAAAACCTACTGATTCTTGGGATAAGCTTTCTGCAGCTACAGGGGATATTCTCAGCAACCTGCACTCTCAGTACCTTTGCCGCGCCCGCCCACGGCTGTTCCTCAGGCCCACTGGTCTCAAACTCAAGCCTGTGGTCAAACAGATCAGTTGCACCACAAATGGCTTTCAGTTCAGCAACATCTCACCAAATTTTCCAGCTGGGTGGACAACAAGCCCCATGAGGTTAAGCCACAGCATCCTGGGTTTCAGAGTGAGTCAGTCGTTCAGCTATGCTGCAAACGGTGGGGCTGTGCAGGTTTCCAGGATGACTCTCTCACCAGCAGACCGCATGGTCGCTCTTCAGCCATGGGATCAGCCAGCCTGCAGAGAAATGGAATTAAGCTATTAGCAAGTGGTTTCTGACTCCTGCAGGAACACCGGCAACAATAACCACTTCTCAGTTTTCGGAGCGCTGTTTGTTTTGGCGGTCCTTCACTATATTATACATTCCTGCCACTTAATTGTCCTTGCAAAGATAAACAAAAACCTAGTGAAGCAGGCTGCAGGCTCCAGGACTCAGCAGCCAAATGTTTGTGAGCTGAGGAAAAGAAGCTGGATGGGGTTATAGATTGAGCTGTGCTCTGAGACATCATTTGCTCTAGCGAATCCATTTCCTGAACCTCTGGATCTACTTCTGCCTTCAAAGCCCCACCCCCCAAAAAAATTTAAAAAGTAGGTTCAAATGTTTAGCCTTATAATTATCAAACTCTTTCCTCTAACCCTCAAAACTGGCCAGTTCAAAGTTTTCAAAGTATTTAATTTTCTAGGGTGGCTCTGTGGTGCAATGGATAACGCATTGGACTTCTAGAGATAAGAGTATTTGATTTTCTTGTTGCTTTATAAATACAACACAGATCACAGCACTCTAACAATGGACAGGCCCTTTCAGATATCTTAGTGACATGGATCAAGAAGTCCCCTGAGCACAGACTTGCACAAAATATGGGTCTAATTGTGGATTTCTTCCCACCCCTAACAAAGACAAGGAAAAACAAGCAAGCAAGCAAACAGACAAACACAGTTGCTGGTGCTCACTCTTCCCCTTGGGGAAGATATAAAAAAAAAAAAAAAGGAAGCTCAACTCCTGCCCAAAAGGAGTCAGCAGTTTTACAGGGAATCCTCTCCAAAAATCACCTAGTGGTTTTCTTGCATTTGGGGAACAATGGAAACTAAAAGTCACTTTCTGAAGGTTCTGTTGAGAGGTTGAGTGAAAGTAAGAGTAATATGCATTGGGCCAGATCTTACACTTGTGAAAAATGTTTGTGTTTGAAAGCTTGTATACCATGAGGGAGAATGTGAAACTGGTGCTACCACTATAGAAAATAGTTTGGGGGCATCTCTAAAAAAATAAAACTTAGAAATTCCATGGGATCCAATTATTCCTGTTGAGTGGCTCCTGAACAGTGTGGAAAATAAATTCCAAGAGAGGTAAATGGACTTGTGTTATGCAGCATGCTTTACTTATAAGAGTCAAGACCTGGGAACAACTTCAATGTCATTCAAGAGACAAATAGATAAAGAAGATATGGTGAAATATAGAATGGGCTAGGACTCAGCTAGTACAAGGGATACACCCCATCATTTGCAACAGCATTGATGGACCAAGGACATAATATAATTAGTGGAATAAGTCAGACAGAAAAACACAAACACCCTGTTATTTCATTCAGGACATTTAGAGAAAGCAAACAGATGAGCTAAATAACATAAAAATAAGTTTTTAAACCACAAGGTCAGTCATCAGTTACCAGAATAATTTTTTTCTGAATTTTTTATTATCTTTATTTATTGGATAGAGGCATCCAGAAATTGAGAGGGAAGGAGGAGATAGAGCGAAACCGAGAGACACCTGCAGCTCTGCTTCATCACTCACAAAGCTTTCCTCCTATAGGTGTGCGACAGGGTTTGAACCCAGATAATTTCTCACTGTAACACATGTGCTCAACCAGGTGTGCCACCACCTGGCCCCTACCAGAATAACCTTCACATTTGGTAGCAGAATTCACAATATCATCCTTGCTTTGTTTTTTAGATCCTATCTGTGAAGGAGATCATCCAGCACTGATCCTTTTCTTGCATGTTCACTCAAAATGATTGCTTCTAGTTCTTCCACATCCTAGCAAAAGAAAACATGTCATTTCTTAGAATTCTGTAGCATTTCATGGTATCTATGCCACAACTTTAACCACGCATCTGCTAGTGACCCCTGGGTTGTTCCCAAATGTTGCCTGTTAGAAATAGCGTTATTCGTTTTGCATAGGCGTTGCTATAGTCTAAGAGAGGAACTGCTGGGTCATGTGGCAGGCTGTTTATTAATGTTTCCAGTCCTCTCCAAACTGTATTCCATGGAGACAGCACTAATTTACATTCCCATCAGCAGCACAGAGTGTTTTTTCTCTCAACTTCTTCATTAGCACTTGTTGCTTCTTTACTTCTCCTCCCCAAAAATAACCCCATTTTTTGGTTTAATATTTATAGTAGTATTACTTACAGTAGCCAGAGATAGAAACAGCTTATGTGCTCATTAACAGATGCCGGATCCTTACGCCGGTCCTGTGCTTTGCACCATGTGCACTTAACCTGCTGCGTTACTGCCTGACTCCCAGAAAGGAATATCTCTTAGCTATACAAAGTAAAGTCTTGTCATTTACAACAACACAGATGAATGAGCTCAGAAGATACACTTCGTGAAACAAATCAGAGAGACAAACACAAGCACCACGTAGCTTCACTCACGTGGGCTATGCAGAGTGCACACACATATAGATTTAGTAAATAAAATAAAATTCAACTTTTCGGATAAAAGATCTGTTACATGGTTACCAGAGGGAGGGGTAGAAGTGTGGGTCAACCTACAGGATTCAGCAAATGTGAGTCACCATAGCGACAAGGAACATACCTCTCCCTACATAGTGCTCTTCTCCTATAAAGCGTCTAGTTTTCCAATAGCATATATTGAAGATGATTTCTTTGTTCACTGTATGCTGTTGACATTTTATTATTGTTGTCATCTTCTTTCTTTTTTTTATATTATTTATTATTGGATAGAGAAGGAGAGAAATTGAGAGGGAAGGGGGAGATAGAGAGGGAGAGAGACAGACACCTGCAGCCCTGCTTCACCACTCACAAAGCTTTCCCCCTGCAGGTGGGGACCAGGGGCTTGAACTTGGGTCCTTGCACACTGTAATGTGTGCGCCACCACCTGGCCCCCCTTCCTTTCTCCCTTCTTTCCTTCCTTCCTTCCTTCCTTCCTTCCTTCCTTCCTTCCTTCCTTCCTTCCTTTCTACCAGAGCACTGTTCAGCTGTGACTTATGGTGGTGCAGGGAATTGAACCTAGGACTTTGGAGCCTCAGGCATCAGCATCTCTTTGCATAAATGTTATGCTCTCTCCTGAGTCTATGTCGGTACTTTAGTTTGATTTAGTTGTCCATATGTGCATAGCTCATTTCTGAATTTTTAGTTCTGTTCAGTTGATCTGTGCATCTTTTTTCATGTGAATGCCATCCTGTTTGAATTAATATCACTTTGTAATATAGTTTTATTTATCTAATTGAAAATGCACCTTTAATTTTGTTCTTTATTCCTCAGAAGTATTTTGCTATATGGTTAGTTCTTTTGTAGTTCCAAATTAATTTCATGGTTTTTTTGTTTGTTTGTTTTGTTAAAATTATGTGAAGAATGTTTTTGAGACGTTGATAGAGATTGTTTTCTGACCTCTTTTATTTCTTTCAGCATCGACTTCTAGTTATCTATGTGCAGCTTTGCACTTCTTTTGTCAAATTTATTCCCGGTTACTTAGTTTTGATGCAGTTACAAGTGGAGCTGCTTTCCTCATTTCTTTCTTTCTTTCTTTCCTATTTTATTATCTGCATACAGAGACACAACACATTTATCTACGTAGTATAGCCTGCTAACTCCAGTCATCATATATCATTTCTGCAGCTTTCAGGATTAAATAGAGTGAGAGAGCATTAATATGCGTATTCATAAGAAAGTCATAAAACATGCTATTTAAGTGATATAAGATAAACGATATTAAAACTTGAAAGTATTTGTGTTAAAAAACGTCAGAGGGGAAATAGTAGATGAAAGACTAAGACAGCAATTTGAAGCATCAAGAAGATTGCAGGTCTAGAGACGGACAGCTTGTGGGATAGCCAGCAGGCACACTTTGTCATGCGCGAGAGAGCCTGGATTTGCATCTCTGGCCACCAAATGGGGCTCTTGCAAAGGTCATAATGCCTGAGCAATACAGGCTGGTAGGTCCCCCAATATTTGAAAATATCAGCACAGTCTTCTGGCCTCCACATTCTTGATAATATTTCAGTTCTTAGATATTATTCAATAGTCACTGTGCCATATTTCTCTTGCTGCCTTCAAGGTTTGGTCTTTATCTTTGGCTCAGGAGTTTAGTTGTGATCTACTTCAATGATGTTGTCATCATATCAATTCTAATTGATAATAACAAAGACTCTTGAATATGTAAATTTATTCTCAATGGGTTTGGTAAACATTTGGAAATCGTGCAAATATTTTTCTGCTTTCTTCTTTCTTATTCTGAGATTGTCTCTGTGTTGAGTCATTTGCTTATTTATTTCCTCAATATTTATTCTCAAATTATTGACTGAAATTATTTACTTGATTTCTCTTCAAGTTCGCACACTCTTTCCTGCTTCCATGTCCATCTGGTTATTAAGTCCATCTATTAATTAAATTTTTTTGTATTATCAGTCCTTGAATGTTCATTTTTTTGTTGTTTATATATCTACACTGAGTCTTTCCTCTATTTTCATTTGTTGAGATATATTTTGACTTTCTTTTTTTTTTCAGGCATAGTTAAAATATTTGTCCTAACGTTCTTATCTGTTAGTTTCAACATCTGGTACATCTTGGGGGTCAGATGTGGTTCACTTTCTTTTCTCTTGAGAATGTGTTCCACTTTCTTGATTCTTCACATGTCAACTTATTTGGAATGTATTCTGTATATTATGAATATGAAGCAGTGAAGATAGTGGTTTCTGTTAGCTTTTCTCTAAAGTGTGTTGTTCCCTTTGCTTTAGCAGGCAATTTTCATGGCTGAACTTGAAGTGCAAATTCTGTTTCTTTGGGCAGCAGAGCTGGTCTTGACTCAAATCATTTACCTTAGCTGAACTACTTCATTCAGTGTTGTGCAAGTATCCTTTAGAGGTCAGACTGAAGCCTAGGCTGATAGAATTCAGGAATTATTTTTTTTTCTCTGTCCCCTTTCTCTTCTCTTCCAGAATTCTTCAATTCCCTCAAATAAGTCTCCGAGTTTGATTTTGCGATTCTGCTAAACAGAAAGACTGTGGCTTTTTCCATGTGTGCCCTCAGCCTTGGGCTGCCAGATGCCAAGTGGACTGAATTAATCCCAGGCCAAAAGCCGCAGAAACGGGGAAGCAACATCACAAGTGTTCCTTCCCAGTATTTATTCCCCTACGGGAGTCTATCTGTTCCTGTTCACTCTCTGGTGTCCTCAGATAGTCGAGTTATATCTAGGTCTTGTTATTTTTTCTGGATGGGAAAGGACATCCCCTGCTAAGAACTGATCTTACCATTGTTAGAAGCTAGAAACTCATTGGCACTGCAGCAGTTCCCAGCAGTCAAGAGCCTGATAAAATTTGAATGTTCATCAACAGGAGAGTGATGGGAGGCTGGCTTGGGCTTTGTGCATGTGCAGACACATTCCTCTGGAATACTGTGTAGTTATTTCGGAGACAGCTCTCCAGGAAATACTGAGTGTTTAAAGTGAGGTGCAGAACTGCACGTGCAGTCTGTGTCGCAGATGCTGTAGGATAAGCCCCACCTCCTGCCTTCCAGACCAGTGCGGTTATTTCTCCAGCTTCTGAGAGCAAGAAGACCATCCTAACAGACGCCTTCATGAGATTTGCCCAGCTGAAGGGTGTTTCAAATACAGCATCTCCACGTGGGCTTTTCCCATTCAGTGGCCGAGCAGTGTGAGGGCACGTTAACCCAGTTCCGCGCCCTTGTTTGGGTCAGCTCTGTCCTTGCTCTAGGGCACTCCATTAACGTGGAGTGGTGGCCTCTGCCTTTGCATCACTGACAATGTCTGCTCCTCCGTCGGACCCCACTTCTCTCCCTTGCAGGTGCCGCGCCAATAGTTCATTCCTCTGTTCTGTCATCTACATGCAAATCTTCCTGGAGAAGCGGATATAAGACAAGTCTCTTTTTGACTTACTTCACTCAAGTTCTGACCAAGACGAGGCAAAGATTGCCTCATCATTTTTGACAACTGAGTAGAATTTCCTTGTGCATCCACAATACCACAGATTTTTTTTTTTAAATCTTCTTTCTTCCTTATTGTTTGATGGGACAGAGAGAAATTAAGAAGAGAGATCATGAGGGAGAGAGAAAGAAAGCAGCCTGTAGCACTGCTTGGTCATGCGTGAAGCTCCCCTGCACTGTAGGTGTGAGCTGCTTGTCCTTTCAGACCCAGTCTGTGTGTCCTCCTGGTGGCCTGGGGTTTCTGTTTCTTAGGCTATCCTGCTCCTTGTTAGACATTCCCTACTGACATGCCCAGTCCCCTCTCTTTTCAAGTGTTTTAAAGTCAAATTTGGACATGGAACCATTTCATCTATAAATGCCTAACGTCCTATCTCCAACTTCCGTGCATTAAAAAAAAATAATAATCCAATTCCTCCAGGATAAAACTTAACAAAGTTACGAGCAATTCCTTCATGCTGCTAATTACTCTGCAGGAAAGTTTCCCCGATCTTCCTGATGACTTCTCAGATCTCCACATCCGTCATCTGCAGATGTCCTTAGGCCATCTGTTTAGAGCAGAAACAAAGGACCTACAAGATCCTGAAGAAGCTGCTTGGAGAGCTGGAAGGCTCTGGCCCCTGCCAGTTGCACCAGACCTATACCCGGAGTCGAAAGGAACCCTGGGGCAGGACACCTCAAGGGGTCCCTGAGAATGGACTGTCAGGACTCTAGTGAGTTGGTCCAAGCGTTCCCAGCTAACACTGGGCACTGGCTCCTCACAACAGGAAAACAGTGACATGCACAAAAAACTGGACTAGATGCTTCGTTGAGCTCATTCCGTGACAGGAACGCTACTCCCGCCAGGGTATCCTCAACTGGCCGTACCCTTCCTCCAGACATAAATCTTCCTTGCTTTCCCAGGAGAACCTTCACCATTGCCAAATGACAATTTTCATAATGAAAGTTTCAGTGATTTATTTATCTTCCCAAGATTCTCCAAACATAAGAAACTTAATTGGACTTGTCTAAACACTGTCAGTCACTGTCAGCCCAGAAGACCTCCTTTCTCCACGCTCAGAAAGTAGCTAAAATGAACGACACAGCGGAGATGCCAAGACCCTGGCCTCTGGTCGAAGCAGAAGGGAAAGCAAATGGAAACCACCCTGCATCCTCCCCAGTGTGCTGCACTGCATTTCAGCTAAGGGAGGAGTGGGAGCGGATGCCCACATCCCAAAGCATGGCCATGTCGGCCCTATTCCGCTGAGTGTCCGTCGCCGCTCGGGGTGACCCTTCACATGAGACCGTCAAAGCACAGGCTGCAAAGCGTCTGAGGTAGTTTACACTGATACTAGGAAGTCAGCAACACTGAACCATAAACTAGGGCCTGCTCTTACAGACAGGACTGTCGCTCTATCAGCATGTCCATTAGCGGTCCTTTTCTCAGTGTGGTTAGTGTGCTCCTGAATATTTCTCTTGACCTCGGTTGCGTTTGACAGTGCTTGAAGACTGTTCACGCATTCTTGTTAATTTCAATCTGCAGATTTGACCAAAAGACTGTGAATTCTTTTGGGTTTTTGTAGAGGCTTCATTAAATAGACATGACTGGATAGGTCGCTGGCTATTGATGGTTGATTGATGATTCACCCTCTGGTTCTCCTCTGAGGGCTAAAAGACTCCACCCGCTGGTCACACTGACAGCTAGCCCCCACTCTTAGGTACTTTCCAAAAGGCTTTTAATTAACACAAGAAAAATATCTTTGCTCTTTTCATCACTCAGGAAATTCCAAGTATTAGGACTTCTGTGCCAGAAATGAGGAAAAGACATAGAGTATGTCAGTGCAGGATATGTTTCAGCAAGTTTTTCTTGTCTCTTTTTCCCGCTTCAGTGCTCTAACTGCTGTTTGAGTCCTCAAGAGCTGGATACTCTATTGTCAGCTAAAATTGGAGAGCCCCAAAGTGAAGCGAATTCAACATGTTCAACCATCACTTGGTTTTACTTTTCTGTCGTAATGTATACCTCATGTTCTCACCACCCATGCAATGGTCCAGCAAGAACACTGGCGTTTCCGAGTGTTTGCCTTTCACCTGGAGACTGACCTCCAAGAGGCAGGAGGTAGAAGCCGTCAGGTCGTTTAAAGGAGAAGTCTGTATTGGGTGCATGTTCACTTCTGCCAAAGTGTGTTGCTCAAGTCAGCCCTAGAGTTCACTTGGATTCAGCAAAATGGAGAAATGACTGACTACCTCGTGATGGAGGAGAGGCAACTTCGTACTGTGAAAGCAGGTGTGAAATGGGAGATACGATCTGACCGGCTTTGAAGAAGGCAGCCTACCACATCGGCAAGGGTACAAATCAGATTCAAACTCAGCTGGCTGCAAAGACAAAAAATGACCTGTGAAGAGCTATTACTCTGTAAATTGAGAAGAATATGCTTTTCTCTTCTGGAAAATAGCCTAAATAACAAATATTAATGCCTCTCAAGCATTAGTTCGTTGGTTATTCATTTATTCATCCAAAGGTTCTAAGTACCTACAGCAAGCCCAGGCAAACCTAAGTGCCCACGAAGATGCTGTCACGAGTCCCTGGTCTCCAGCTGCCTGCAGTTAACACTTACACCATTGCACACAAGCAGTGTTGTCTTGAATTGATGGAATCAGAGGATGACCTTGAGGACCACTGTAATGAATCCCCACAAGGAAGCAGAGAGCTTCAGAATTTAAAATGGAAGCTTGACCCAATCCAAGTTTATAGCATCATAAAATATTTAGACCTCTTGGTGTGGCATGTATACATGGGAGACTGTACATTTTAAATATTTACAGCTGACAAATAGTCTTCACTAAATCACAGAGCTTGACACATAGCAGCTTGTAGGGGAAAAAATAATGCTTGAATTCAGCATTCAAGTGAATTAACCTCACTTCCTGTCCTAGGGTCATGCTGGGGTGCTGGCTTAATGGTCAACAGTTGGCAGGCTGGTTGCCAAAATAATCAATTGGATCACTGTGGAATCCAATTCTCTCATTAAAACAACCAAAACAAAATAGCAGCTGAATCAGATTGATGCTATGGAAATCTAATCAATTGCTCTGCAATCAGATATAATAGCTCTACAATCAAATTAATTTGACTTAATTTGACTTAGTTAAGTGACATGGGCACAACCATCGTGGGTACCTGTTCTTGCCTCCTACATGACAGGACAGAGTGTTTGCATTTGCTGGACTGATTCTAGAGATATCTGGTCCTACACTTCTCATATGGCAGGAAAAAAATATTGTTATTAAATGCAGAGTGTCACTCTGGAAGGCTAAGTGTATCTTAAAATCGGGAGGGGAATTAATTTAAATTAATTATTTAAGTATTTAAAAAAGTACAGATTTGTCTTGGGATATGGATTACTCAAGATAGATGAGATACAATTCAGAATCCAAACTTAATGATTTACAACAACCAGGTTTATTTCTCATTTAGGAGATGTGTCCCTGGGAACCATCTGGGGGCTGTGTCAATGTGGTCCTCATGTCAATATCCAGCCTGATGAGGCAGCGCCTCAGTATAACTATGTCCCTTGTCTTAGCGGGGGAAAAGACACTTAGAGTTAATAGGAGATTAGACCTTACCTACTTACCTAGAAATGAAATATATCATTTTCCCACATATGCTCTGTCCAGACATTATCATATAGACCCAGACCTCTTTGAAGAGGGTCAGGGCAGTATAAAAATTGCCCAGAAGAACCAGAAGTATTTGGGGAGCAGTGTTAAAGCCCACTACAAAAAGGTCTGCAACATATAAATTTTAAATTCAAACAGAAATTTTCAATGAATTTTTCCGCAATCCATGTTTATTCATGAACATGCTGATTCAACAGAGGAATCCTCGAAAATGATACATGCTTTCCAGAAGTGATTTATTTTATCTTAAAATATATAAATGTTTATATTCATCCTCTTATTTGTTTATAGTAGTCTAAGTGGGGTTCTGTGAAAATGGGCTCACTGATCTGGTGTTTCTACTTGTCTAGTAATCCTCCATGCTCTAAGTGAGAATCAAAAGTCACTGACAAAGTCACCTGAATGAAAGGTAACTCAAATAGTTTTATAATTCTTTTACCATAATCTTTTCCACACATTATCTAGAAGCAATTTTCAAATGCGAATGACTTGCATTAATCAAATGCTTCCAAAGTTATTAGATTTTTAGCATTGGTTATTGTATAAAAGTAGGTGGAGTGTCCTCCCAGGCCAGGGGAAAAAAAAATGTAGGTGGCATCCCCCTGCAAACACAAAGTCAGAAGAAGAATGAATCCAGAAATCAACCCCATTTACTATAGCAGCAGAAACAATAAAACATCAAGGGATAAACCTAACGAGAAAGAAATAACTGAGTTTCAGTACTGAAAATTACGATTCACAATTCAAGGATATCGAAAAGGGGGAAAGAAAGAGAGGTGTCCCATGTTCATGGATTGGAAGAATTTACATCATCAAAATGATGATCCTTTTTAGAGTCAAGTACAAATTTAATGCAATCCCCATCCAGGTCCCATGAATTTTTTTTAAAGAACAGAAAAAAAACCCACAAAAGTTTATCTGAAACCAGAAAATACCTAGAATCCCAAAGCAGTCTTGAGAGGAAAGGACAAACTGGAGGTGTCATGTTCCCGTATCCCAAACTATATGATGGGCCATTATAATCAGGCTGCCTGTTGATGGAGCAAAAATCCCAAACTATATGATGGGGCCATTATAATCAGGCTGCCTGTTGCTGGAGCAAAAATCCCAAACTATATGATGGGGCCGTTATAATCAGGCTGCCTGTTGCTGGAGCAAAAATCCCAAACTATATGATGGGGCCGTTATAATCAGGCTGCCTGTTTCTGGAGCAAAAATCCCAAACTATATGATGGGGCCGTTATAATCAGGCTGCCTGTTGCTGGAGCAAAAATCCCAAACTATATGATGGGGCCGTTATAATCAGGCTGCCTGTTGCTGGAGCAAAAATCCCAAAGTATATGATAGGGCCGTTATAATCAGGCTGCCTGTTTCTGGAGCAAAAATCCCAAACTATATGATGGGCCGTTATAATCAGGCTGCCTGTTTCTGGAGCAAAAATCCCAAACTATATGATGGGCCATTATAATCAGGCTGCCTGTTTCTGGAGCAAAAATCCCAAACTATATGATGGGCCGTTATAATCAGGCTGCCTGTTTCTGGAGCAAAAATCCCAAACTATATGATGGGGCCGTTATAATCAGGCTGCCTGTTTCTGGAGCAAAAATCCCAAACTATATGATGGGGCCGTTATAATCAGGCTGCCTGTTGCTGGAGCAAAAATCCCAAACTATATGATAGGGCCGTTATAATGAGGCTGCCTGTTGCTGGAGCAAAAATCCCAAACTATATGATGGGCCGTTATAATCAGGCTGCCTGTTGTTGGAACAAAAATAGACACACTGACCAGTGGAATAGAACTGAGAGCCTTGAAATAAGCCTCACACCCATGAACATCTAATTTTTGACAGAGGGGCACAAACTAGTAAATGAAAAAAGAAGTGTCTCCAACAAATGGTGTTTGGAAAATTGGACTGAAATGTGCAGAAGAATGAAACTGAACCACTGCATTTCACCACAGACAAAAGTAAACTACAAACGGATCAAGGACATGGATGTTAGACCCCAAACTATCAAATACTTAGAGGAGAATATTAGTGAACCTGTCTTCTATCTAAATGTTATAGACATCGTCAATGACTTAAGTCTAATAGCAAGGAAAATAAAAACAAAAGTAAACCAGTGGGACTGTATCAAGTTGAAAAATCTTCTGCACAGCGAAAGAAACCGCCACTCATTAAAGAATGCGTTTCTTTGCAGAATATGGAAGATCTTTATAAGCCGCACATCAGACAAGAAGCTAATAACCAAAATATATAAAGAGCTTACCAAACTCAGCAATAACCACAGACACACAAAGTGACTCCTTCTAAAAATGGGGAGAGGATATGAACAGAATATTCACCAAAGAAGAGATCCAAAAGGCCAACAGACATAAGAAAAAAAAAATGCTTCGAATCATTGATAGAGTAATGAAAATAAAGACAACAATGAGATACCACTTCACTCATGTGAGAATGTCATACATCAGAAAGAATAGTAACAACAAATGCTGGAGAGATTACAGGAGTAAAAGAACCCTTTTACACTGTTGGTGGGGAATGTAAATTTGCCCAGCTCTTGTGGAGACCAGTCTAGAGAACTCTCAGAAGGACAGAAATAGACCTACCTATGCTATAGCCCAGCAATCGCTCTCCTGGGAATATATTCTAAGGAATAAAACACACTCATCTGAAGAGATGTATATATATATATATATATATATATATATATATCTTATGTATATATATATGTCTTATATATATATATATATCTTATGTTTATAACAGCACAATTTTTAATAGTTCAAACTTGGAAGCAACTTAGGTGTCCAACAACAAATGAGTGACTAAGAAAGTTGTGGTCTATCTACATAATGGGATACTACTCAGCTATTAAGAATAGTGAATTCACTATTTTCTTCTCCTTATCTTGGATGAGCGGAGGAATTCATGTTAAGTGAGATAAACCAGAAAGAGCAGGTTGAATGTGGGGTAATCCCACTCAGACAGAAGCTGAGAAATAAGAACAGAAAGGGGAAGAATAAAGTAGAACTTTGAGTTTGGTGTATTGTTCAGGTCCTGTTGCATGATGGTGGAGGAGGACTTAGGATGGGGGGTGAAAGTGTTGTGCAGAGAAATTGAGAAATTATACCCATGTGTCAATGACTGTGTTGCCTGTAAACCATTACTACCCCAACAGAAAAAGGATTGACCCTTGCATATTCATGTTCTAGAACATTTCATTTGTATAGAAGTAACAAGCCTACTTCTTTATGTCTCCTCATTTGGTGCACTGATATAATGTTTAGTTTAATTATACAATTATGATAAGTATAAAGGGAACATATACACTCTGAAATTAGGCAACTCAAGATATGGAAACAGAAATGCAAGAATAAGCCAGAAGATATGTGAATTTCATGAGTCACAAGCCTCGGACATTCTTGTACATCAGAGGCTACTTCTCTCTCTTCCATTCTCTTCACTTCTTCCTTCTTTCTTTCTCCATTTCTTTGTTTTTCTCCTTCTGTCTACCAAGGTTATAGTTGGGGCTCAGTGCCCGCATGGCACCATCATTCCTGGTAGCCAGTTTCTTTTCTTTTCTTTTTTTCCTCCCTCTTCCCTTCCCTTCTCTCCATTTCTTTTCCTCTCCTTTCTTTTTCTTTCCTTTTACATTTCTTTTTTCTCCTTTCCTTTTAAAAAAGAGATCTGTTAGAGAAAAATACAGAGGGTGAGTGTGACAGAAAAGAAGAGAGACACAAGACACTTGCAGCACTACTCCACCACTCTTGAAGCTTCCACCTGTAGGTGAGGGCTGGAGGCTAGAAGCCAGGAATACCTGCACTTTCTAGAATTTCTGGAGAGACCGAAGTGGGCTATGCCATTCTGCGGAGCTGGTTTTAACGGAGGGTTCATCTCCTATAAACATTAAACACAGCTTTTAAGCAGCTCAGATAGAACTTTTCCCAAGATGGATTCCATGCTTCTCTGCTTTCTCCAATGGCACGCTTTGGGCAGGCAGTGTCCAGTTTTATCCTGGCTGATCACTGCTGAGTAAACTCCTCCAAGAGAAGCCGTAGCGGAGACAGCCCAAGCCCTTCTGCTTGCTTCTGTTGATCTCATGTGTAATTATGCCTCAGAGGGAACATGACTGATAAGGGACAAGCACGTTTCTAAATGCTTGTGTATATATCTAAATAAATTCATCTCATGAACTGCTAAGTGTAGGTGTCTCTGCCGTGCTCGGTGTCTAGAATCCCATGAAGGTAGAGACTGGGGAGTCTTGTGCATTTGGCTACCGGCAGCAATTACCATAGTTAAAAAGGAGCTTTGTGACATAGTTAAGAGGATTTTCAAAAGTTCATTTTACTTATCATCATGGCTTGTCTCATTCTTTGAAAGTCTGAACTACCTGTATTCACCCCTTCCTCAAGATATCCTCTGCAGATTGCTGGGGTAAACAGTCAATGGTATTTATATACTTTTCTCATATTTGGAAGCTACTCTCTCCTCTAATCTAACTTCCTAAGCCTCTTTTCAACTCTGACACCATCTTCCCAGACAATAATTTTAGCCCACCTGCAAGTTAGCTGTCAGGTTCAGGCAAAAATGACTAAGGTCATGGGCCCCTTGGAACAGACCTAAAATAAACTTCCTACATGGAGACCCCTAATTTCATCTGCTCTATTCTTAGCTTTGTGTTCCTGCTTATTAAACATTTTTTTTTCTGCTTTATATCTTACCACCTTTCAGCACCAACTTGCAGATGCTATCATAATGCCATTCTGACCTCCCTGAGCAGACGCCCTCACCCATGTGTCCTGGCGCCTCCCCTCCCCAGACCCCTGCCCCACTAGGGACAGACAGACACAGGCTGGGGGTGTGGGTCCACCTGCCAACACCCATGTCCAGCGGAGAAGCAATGACAGAAGCCAGACCTCCCCCCTTCTGCTCCCCATAGAGAATTTGGGTCCCTGCTCCCAGAGGGATAAAGAACAGGGAAGCTTCCAGTGGAGGGGAAGGGACAGGAAACTCTGGGGGTGGGAACTGGGTGGGATTATAATGCTGTTATTTGACAGTTTGTTAATTATTATTTAATCACTAATTAAAAATCACTAGCAACTTAAAAAAAGAAAAATGGGTAAGTATATGTAAATATAGACAGACAGTCATAGAAATACTAGTCAACCCATATCTGTGACCTTGGGAGAACCACTGCAGTTTCCAGTGGAGGGAGTGGGGCCACAGAGCTCTGGTGGTAGAAACAGTGTGGAGTGATACCCTTGCTAGCTCATGATTTTGTAAATCATTATTAAAATGCTAATAAAAACCAAAACCAATGTGTCCTGGAGCTCAGCTTCCCCAGAGACACACCCTACTAGGGAAAGAGAGAGGCAGACTGGGGGTATGGACCGACCAGTCAACGCCCATGTTCAGCGGGGAAGCAATTACAGAAGCCAGACCTTCCACCTTCTGCATCCCTCAACGACCCTGGGTCCATGCTCCCAGAGGGATAGAGAATGGGAAAGCTACCATGGGAGGGGGGGGATTATGGGGATTGGGTGTTGGGAATTGTGTGGAGTTGTACCCCTCCTACCTTATGCTTTTGTTCACTAATCCTTTCTTAAATAAAAAAAAAAAAACAAAACAAAAAACCAAAACCAAAAGAGGATACTCTGCATTTCTCTATTTCCTCTCATACTCCTTTTCCTGCTCTTGCTCTTTTACCAGTTTCTTCCCTTGTCTCCCTTTCCCGTCTCTTGTCCAAGCTCATTTTCCTTCCTCTCTCGTTCAGTCTTTCCTCCTTCCTTGAAATTTCACCCCTCTCTCCCCGTCGGCAGAAGCTTCCACCGAGGTGCTGAGTCTCAGTGCGGCACTGCCTGGAGTCTGAGGAGCAGGGCCTCAGGATGTGTGTCTCCAAACCTGCCATGGGTTTAGGCTTCAGCTCTGGAGACAGAAATGCACATCTTCTAAAAAGGAACTGATAAGGGCGATCAGATACTGGCTGCCAGTCAACACCTGACAGGTGTTGCCATTCGCTTGGCAGGAATGTTCTGCTGCAGTTTGCAGACCCTGCCCTGCAGAAGCCCCGGGGAGGTTTCCAGATTCCAGAGTAACGTGGGGCTCTGCAGAGCAGTCAGGAGGACACTGGGAGACTTTGGACTGAAATGAGCAAGAGGAGGAAAAAAATAACAACAACAAAGTCAAATCTGGGCAGAGTTGGTGAGAGCTAAGTTAGGAGTTAGAAACTGGACTTAAAACTTCCTGTGGGAGCCCTGGGTTGGCCCGGCTTCTAAGCCCGCGAGCTCTGCGCCAGCAAACACAGTTCCTTTTCATTTGTCAGCATTCTGTTTCTTGTTAGAGACTGGGATTCCCAGCAGTGGGAGAAACCGGCGAGCTGGAGATGCAGGATCTGTGCTCCTATGACCTGTGAGTTTGCAGCCTCGTGCTCAGAGAGGCTGCTCAGTGTTCCAGCCACCTGGGGGTAGCAGAGTGTGCTGCAGACGTCTGTGGGTCTCAGGACAGACCTTTCTCCTGTGGCCCGGAGAAAACTTTCCTGCTTGCAGCCATTTCTTTTCTCTCTGAGCTCGCCTTAGCTCCCGCTTCCCTTCACGCCGCCGAGCAGTGGAAAGACTGAACAGGCCTTGTTCCTCAGCAGGGGAGAGGCACGAGGGGGTGGACTTAGATGAGAGAGGAGAAACTCTCCTGGGATGCAGGGCAGACACGTCTGCTTGAGTCCAAATGGTGTTTGTACGAGGGCCAACATTCCTTGGGCTTTGCATTTAAGATGACACAAGTTGAGAGACAGCAGGAGTTTGGGATTAGCAGAGCTGGGTTTGAATTCATTCAGGCTGTGTGGTCTCTGGCTCTTGCAAGCCCCCATTTATCCCTGTGAACATGAATGGATATATTAGCTGACACTTAGGGGTTATGGGGAAAAATGCAAGGCAGTGTCTTCAGCACTGTGCAAAATGTCCAGGGCAGGGCTAATGCTTCAAGAAGGTGGCTCACTCCTGAGCATGGTGACAGGTGCAAACCTTCTAGGCACATTGGTGTGTCTTGGGTCAAGTGTGTGGCTGACGGTGGAGACTGTAGGCCTCCTACAGTTATCCTAGGTTAACAGGAAGGCAACAAGCAAAGGCCCTGTGGAAATGCTTTTTACATTACAAGAACCACGTGACTGGGGCAGCTGGTCAACCCAGGCCAGTTGTACCCCCTGAAGATTATACCCATGCCAGTCTTGTCTCTTGACTCTTGGAAGCAAGTTTTGGATGAATTCGGTTTTGGCAAATAAATTCCACTCACATGCAAAATGTAAACTCCTGATCTGTGTGTGCTGACACCAGTGCTGAGTGACACAGCGATGACTAATGGCGTTAGCTCAGCTCAGCCATGGGAGAGCAGAGCTGTGCTTGTACCATCATTAAAATCGGTTCACAGGCCCAGGAAATGCATGGGATTCTTGGTATTTGCTGCTGATCTCCATTGTTGCCTGTAACTACTGAGACATCCACAGGATTTCAGAACTCTAGGTAGGAGGTCTCAAAGACCAGCCGTGTGAGAATCCCGTTCTTTATACATTAAGGGGGCGAAACAGCCTGCCTAAGTTTCATTCATCGTCAGTGACCAGACACCAGAGATTGTGGTGGATCTTGGATGACATAAGCTGGCAGGGAAATGCTCTCTGTCTTCCAGAAAGTTCTCCTGAATCAGACTGCCATTCAGTTCAGGACCGCCTGAGATGTCTAGATGGCGTCAGTAACAAGGCAACGGAGGCCGTGTACGAGTGGGGGCTGGATCAATAGTCAAGGGAGAAGCAGGACCCAGCCACCAGACTCTGCCGACCACATGGGTTTACACATAGGTGAGGGCTTAGGGCTAGTGGCCAGAGGTGTGTGTGTGTGTGTGTGTGTGTGTGTGTCTGTGTGTGTGTGACTATGTGTGTGAGTGTATGTGTGAGTGTGTGTGTGTGTGTGTGTGTGGTGGGGGGACTTCTACACCGTTGGCTCCTCTTCCTAACTTCTGACGCTACAGACCTTTGGGACATCACTGCTGCCTCCTGATTTGCTGCCTGTGTACACAGAGGGGTCATTCCACTCTGAATTCAACCACCGGATGGGGCTAGAAGGAAAAATGCAGCACGCACAGAACCAGGTGCCACTCTCTGAGCTTCCTGACCGTGGTCCTTGACTGCACTTGTTGTCAGGGCGTAGGCCACCCTGGAGCGTGAAGAGGCTCCTGCAGGGGAGAAGGAGCAAAGCCCCGAGGACTGCAGACGGGGCACGTTCAGCACGGGGATAGCTGCTGCTCAGCTCAGCTCAGGGGGGTTCCCGTGGAATTTCCAGCATTGCCACATTTTCAACATTTTCAGATTTTTCTAGATAAATCAGAAATCCTGATTTTATTGTTGTTAATAGGGCTTCATCCTCCAGGACTGATTTTTTTTTTCTTTTCAGACAGAAGCAGAGGGAGAGAAAGAGAAGGAGAGAAATAACCCTAGGACTGAGTATTCCTCCAGTGTGGCGGGGGCCAGGTTCAAACTGAATCTCATGCTTGACAAAGCAAGGGCACTATCCAGGGGAGCCACCTAACCGCGACCCAGGAAGTTCTATCGATTTTATTTCTGGCCGCCAAGGGCATTGCTGGGACTCGGTGCATAGCAGGGCCATCATCCCTGAAGCTTATTTGCCCTTTCTTTTTTAAAATTTAATTCTCTATGTTTTAATTTTTTTGTTATTAATAGTTTGTTACAAGATTGTCAGATAACAGTAAATAGGTCCACACCACAGCCACCACCAAAGCTCTGCCCTTCCACCTTCCAAAGGTGAGCAGTCACCAGTTCTTGAAGTCTTATAAACACTCTGTTTGTCTGTTTGGCTTGTCTCTATATGTACAAGTCCATGTGACCGCATATATGAATGCAAACATCTGGTAGCTGTCCTTTATCTCTTTACTTATTTCTCTAAGGATAATCACCTCCATTTCCATCAATTTTGTCCCAAAGAAACTATGTCATCTATTTTTTTTTTTTTATTGCAGAGCAGTATTCCAAGGAATATATATTCCATAACTTCTTAGCCTGTCATCTCGGCTGCTTCCACTCTTTGGCTCCTGTGAAGAATGCGGCTATGAGCACAGCTGTAGTTGTGCTCCTGGTTCCATTCTAATACCGATCACCTCACTGAAAGTTGGAATTCCTTTGCTGCTTCTTTTCATGTGGGACTCTTCTCAGTAATTCCTGCAAGGTCGGTTTGGTAGTGGCAAATTCCTTCAATTTCTAAATGTTTGAAAGGATCTTTATTTCTCTCTCATAGTTGAAGGATAAATTAGCAGGGCACAGAATTAGTGGCTTAAAATTCTTATCTTTTAATACTTTCAATATTCCATGCTACTCCCTCCTTACCTCTAGGGTTAGTGAAGAGAAATCTGATGAAAGCCAAATGGTTCTGTTTTTGTATGTGACTTTATTCCTTTCTCTGGCAGCCTGCAATATATTTTTCTTATCTCTGGTTTTGGATAGTTTTACAATGAAGTGTCTTGGAGTGTGTCATTTGGATTCAAAATTTAGGTGTGTGTTCACCTTCCGAACATTTCTCAGGTGTGGAAAATTTTCTGCTAAAATTTCTTTGAATATATGGTCTACTCCTCTCTGCCACTCTTCTTCCTTGGGGATCCCAATAACACTGCTGTTTGTCTTTCTGGTGGAGTCTTTTCTGGATGGAGATACACACGCAGGCTTTCTGAGGTAATTTTTCTCCTGGGGGATAGATCCTAAGGAACCCAACACACCCATCCAGAAAGATCTGTGTGCACCTGTGTTCATAGCAGCACAATGTGTAACAGTCAGAAGCTGGAAGTCACCCAGGAGTCCAACACAGATGAGTGGCTGAGCAAGTTGTGGTCTAGATACACAATGGAATACGACTCAGCCATTAAGAATAATGAAGTCACCTTCTTCACTTCATCTGGGATGGAGCTTGAAGGAATCCGGTGAAGTGAAATAAGCCAGAAAGAAAAGGACAAATATGGAATCATCTCATTCATAGACAGAAATTGAGAAATAAAGAACAGAAAAGGAGCTGACAGGGCAGAGAAGACTGTGGAAGCCCACACTCCTCAGCCCAGTCAAGCCTTGCTAGCCCACACCCTAGACAGGTGCTACAGGCTTCATGTCTTCTGGGGCTTGTGAACACTCGAACCCTTCCCCCTGCAGGTGGGGAGTGAACACTCGAACCCAGGTCATTCATTGTTCATGGTGCTATGTGCGCTCAATTGGGTGTGTCACTGCCCACCTCTTCCCCAATAAAATTCTTTTTAAAATTATCTTTATTTATTTATTGGATAGAGACAGCCAGAAATCGAGAGGGATGGGAGTGGGAGAGTGAGAGAGAGAGAGAGACCTGAATCCCTGCATCAGCACTCGTAAAGCTTTCCCCCTGCAAGTGGAGACTGGGGGTTTGAACCGGGGTTCCTGTGCCTTGTAACATGTGCGCTCAACCAGGTGCACCTCCTGTCTCCAGTCATGTCTCATCAGGCGTATTTTAGCAGTTTGAACCCAGGCCCTTGAGCATTGTGACATGTGCACCAGCCAGGTGTGCATCCCCCAATAAAATTCTTTGAAGCGAATAGGACAGACTCTGTAGGAGTTTATCCGGAACCAGAAAGTACCATATATCTGTGTGTGCACAGTGCCAGGGCCTCACACATGTGTGGCACTTCTTCAGTCTTACTCCTTCAACTTAGACAAGCGCAGCATGGGTAGTATTTGGAGAGTGCTCTTTGATTTTCCTAATTTCAGGCATCAGTTATACTCATCAAACATGTTGGAAAGCTGGGGTATAGCTCACCTGTAGAGAACAGGCCTTCCCATGCCAGAGAACTTTCCCATCCACCAAGCACAAGTCCAGCTTAGACAGAGATTCTAGGAGAGCTGAAGCTTTGGATTTTACCTTTCTGGGTCTAACTGGTCGCCCATGAAGACAGATAACTAGACCCTCTGGCCAGCAAGCACGACTCTCAGCTGAGCATCAACAGGGAATCTGTTGCCAAGGAAGGGCAGGAGATGGAGAACGGAGACCACTGTTCTCTTCCAGTTAAAAGTCATGCCACCCATCGTCAGCATTTAGTCATACAGTCTTATGGCTGTGATGATTCACACAGATTCTCTGCAGGAAGGAAAAGAGTGACGCAGAGAAAATGACATACAGGTCAGTCTGTTCAAAGAAGGAGAGAGATTTATAGTTCTTCGAAATCAAAATTCCGCTGGATTTCTAAAATAGTTTCTTGGTATTTCTTTCCCTCTCTTTTCCCAGGAGTAGAAATAAAAGTGATCTACACTGTGAATTCAGTTTGAAAGAAGTCCCTCCCGTGGCAGAGCGTAGTGGACATGGACAGGACTGTTGTGAAGAGCTGATTTCTTTCATACACTTTTCACAGATTTCTTATTGCTAAATGTTTGGCTCGGCATACTGATGGACTAAGGGTGCTTGAGTATTTTTTTAATGTTATACCTGCTTTTGTTGTTGTTCCCACATGCCAACAGAAGAGAAATGAAAAGCACTTTCCCGATTTTCCAAGTGAATTTTAGAAGTTATCCCAATGACTGGAAATAACAGACAAACGAGCCTGAAGTTTATAAATGGTGGAAGGCAGTGCGAGGGGACTGGATTACTCGTAGCGTGAGGAAGCAGGGCTGCACGTCAGCTCCTCCAGACTGTGGTTGGCTTTCTCACTTCTGTGCCATGATTTGGACTCTTCGGAACAGAATGACTCTGTTGGCCCAGTCTCTGAGGGCAGCGAGTGCCAGATTGTCAGGAGGAATCGCTGAGAAGTCAGAACCAGTTTAACAAGCCATAATGCGCCAGCCACCTGAACCTACATAAAACAGACACTAACAGTGCTGAGAGAAGTCTAGTGAGAAAAGGGTCCTCTGATCCCAGATTCTTTCTCTCTTTTTTTTAGATTATTTATTTATTTTTGTGTTACAGAATTACATGTTGGCCAGGGTTCGAATCCACACCGTTCCCACCCACAGGGTTCTGAATCTTCACTCTCCCCACTGCAAGCCACCACAGTTCCCCTAAGGTTGTAGACGTGGGCCAGCCATGATCTCTACAACCGTCTGTCCACATTTACACACTGTTGCCCCCTTTCCTCCTGATCCTATCCTCTTTCCCCTCCACGTCACTCATGACAGCATAACTACCTCCATCTGTCCCTCTCCTTTTCCTCCTCTCTCTCAGGGTGCTGATGGAGCTGGAGTGCAGAGCCCTCTTCCCCTCTTCCTCCTATCACTCCCCCCCCCCCACTGGAAGTTTGGATCAAGGCTGTTTTGGGGGCGCAGAAGGTAAGAGTTCTGGCTTCTGTAATTGCTTCTCAACTGAGCCTGGAACCCAGAATATCTCCTTCCCTCCTCCTTCTCCTCAGATGAAATGTGTGATGGGAGTGGGAAAGGTCCGAGAAGATGAGGATGAAGGCCTTGAGGGAGAATTGGCACAGCCCCCTGCGTCTCCAGCGAGCAGCATAATCATAGAAAGTCAAGGCTGCCACTGACCTGGAGAGCTCTTTGAATATCCAGCTGGTGTTCTTCAGAGTTGGAAAGGCACAGACTTTGCAAAAGCTCAAAGAAGAGAGACTGATAAAATTGTTTCCCCATCGTAGGGTGAAGAGAGAGGGCTGAGAGGACAACTTACTTTCACCTGTGGTAGACAAGTGTGGTGCCAACCCACCCTCTGTGGGCCTCATGTGAGAGTCAGACACTGCCTGCCTTAAAAGAACCTACTCCAAATTAATACACAAAACTTGGTGACAGTCCTCTAGGCAAACCAGAAACCAATAGAAGAAAAAAGTCAAGGAAGCAATCCCATTTTTAACAATGTTAAGACTTAGATATCTAGGAATACATTTTATAAAGGAGGCAAAAAGGTTTCTGTATTGAAAACTATGCATCACCAAGAAAGGAAGTAGAATAAGACACAAGGCAATGGTCACAGGCTAGAAGAATTAGCATCACTAACTTAGCCATGTTACCCAAAGTAATTCATAGATTCAATGCAACTTCTTAAAAATTTTTCAAATTTAATATCTTTATTTATTTTTTTATATTTATTTATTCCCTTTTGTTGCCCTTGTAGTTGTTGATGTTATTAATATCACTGTTGTTGGATAGGACAGAGAGAAATGGAGAGAGGAGGGGAAGACAGAGAGAGGGAGAGAAAGACAGACACCTGCAGACCTGCTTTACCGCTTGTGAAGGGACTCCCCTGCAGGTGGGGAGCCGGGGGCTCGAACTGGGATCCTTACGCTGGTCCTTTGGTCCTTGTGCTTTGTGCCACATGCGCTTAACCCGCTGCGCTACCACCCGACTCCCTCAATGCAATTTCTATAAAAACTGCAATGGGTTTCTTACGGTTATACAAAAATTTCTATAGAAGTTTATCTGAAACCACAAAAGATAATAACCAAAGAAATCTTGAGAACAAGAATGGAAGCATCATGCTTTCTGACCTCAAATTCTGTCACAAGGCTGCTGTGACTAAAATCTCACGGCACTGGAACAAAGCTAGACACATGGACCCATGGAATAGAATCAAAAACAGGAAATAAGCTCTCACACGTGCAGTGAATTATGACAGAGGAACTCATATACAAAGGAAAAACGTCTTTTTCTTTTTATTCACTGATTTTTTTATTGGGAGATTAATGACTGGCAGTATAGTCGTTCACACACAGGCACGACTTCTCTCCTCCCCCTGATGAATATCTAGGAGACCCCAGGAGCCCACTGTCCCTTCACCCTCTCCCTTCCTGCCTTCGCTAGGGTCCTTTGCTTTGCTGCAATACATCACACCTTTTGTCTTCTCTTCTTGTCTTTTATTCTTAAATTCTACCTATATGCCAATCACGCCATACCTGACTGGTTGGAAAAGACAGGGGTCTGACTGACATACCGTAAGGATCTGAGGAAGACAGACCCAACAGAGAAGCTGGGCGTCAGTAGACGGGGTTTGTTCCAGGAGGGTCCAGTCGGTCAGGATCTCCGTTCTCTGAGCCAGGGTTCCAGACAGAGGTGTCTGTCGTCCTGTGGCGTGTGTGCGCTTGTGGAGATGTGCGGTCTTGGCGCTCGACAGCTGAGTATACCATTGTTTCTGTGACACAGGCCTTGGCCACCACGGATAAACTGATAAACTGATCTGGCCTAGTTCTGGATGGAGGGAACTGCTCCTTCCTACCCTCTCTGCAGAGACTTTGCTAATAAACAAAAACAAAAACAAAACAAAACAAAACTGTGCAGAGATTCTTGAGTGTCAAACAGAGATTGAGCAAGGCAGGTATAAGAGGCTTGCATGTAGAATCCTGACTACCAGGCAATGGAACGTTTTTAATAGACTCTTTTACATTTCATCAATAAATCAGAGAGAAATACAAAATTCAGAGTTTGCCTCTGCCTATTTTGAATGCATGACTCTTGAGGGAAATTACACAACCTCTCCACTGCCTCAATTTTCTCCTCACAGGCGGAATTTAAGAAACAAGGATAGAAAGGTACAAAACGCAAAGTGAAACTTGAACTGCACTTGATGTATTGCACCAAAGCCAAGGACTCTGGGGAGGGAGGGAGGGGAAGGGTTTGGCTGGGGAGGGAAGGGACTTTGGGGTACTGAGACATGATGGTGGACCGGGGTCTCAAACCCAGGTCCTTGCACATTACAGCATGTATGTTTGACCAGGTGTGCCACCACCTGGCCCCTGAGGGCAGAGGGGACCTCAGTTGGGGATGTTTTACAGACATGCCTTGTGGGGAGATGAGAAATTGTACCCTTGTGTCAACCACTGGACTACAACCCAGTAACCCCAATAAGATGACAGCAGGAGAATACAAGGATATGAGGAAGTTACCGCGCAGAGTTGGGCGGCTAAAGTGAGTTTCCATCACTAACCACTTTGGAATGTTAGTCGCTATTGCAATACTGTCAGGAGACCGGTCCTATCTGCTTGGCCACATGCCTACTTGTCAGAGCTCCATGGAGGTCTGACACTTCCTGTCCTTTCCTTCTCCTGAGTGTATTCTCTGGAAGCATGAATGAGCTTGCACGGCAAGCTGGACACGGCAGGAGTTTCATGATCCAGAGAGTCTACCAATCAGGGACGAGGACTGGAGAGCAAACAGCCCAGCCTCCTGTGCCCAGAGAGTGGTCTGGAAGGTGTGTTCTGCACAGCCTCCTGCACAGTTTCCAGTGTGGTGGGGTGCAGTTCACAGCCGGGTCCTGTTTTCCTCCTTCCTCTGTCTCATGTTCCCACAGCCTTAGCCTGTTTCCTACGGTCGGCTCTGGAATCAGTGCCCTTTCAACATTGAGGAGCTGTTGTTTTACAAGATGACTTATGTCACAGGGGAACAGTTTCAAATCTTTCAATCCTGGTTTTAGTGAAGAGCTTGGAAGAGGACCAAAAACTGAGAGAGCTCTTTGGTCTGCAAATCTTTTCAATGGCTGGAGAATTCTATTTTATACATTTTCCCATGTCACCTACAGCCTATAGGAACTGCAGAGTTTACAAGAAGAGTTCAAGTGCTTTTTTGATGACTCTAACTCTTCCTGCACCCTCATGAGATTCTAGTTAGAACTGTATGCTCAGAATCTCAACAGGTAGTTATTTTCTTCTTAGATATCTCTCACCAGAAGACTCAGGATTCCTCCCCTGCCTCCCCCTACTCCCAGAGTACAACTCAGTATCTCACAATGCAGCACTCAGCACTGCTGCTCCCCCAGGCAAACCCTGTTTTTCATGGCAAGTCAGAATCTGCTCGGTTGGGCTGAGCAAAGGGCTCACCTGAATAGCACAAAACCTATTTTTGAGCCTGGCCACTGCCACACAGGAAGACACTTTGGTGAGTGTGCTGTCTTTTCCTTCCTTCCTTCCTCTCTATCTGAAAAAGTTGACTTGGCGCTACGAACCCCCAGCAATGACAAACAAACAAAATCTTGTAAGGCAGAAAGGGAACACTAAGCAGAACACGGACTGGGCTTGGCACATTGCGCCAAAGTCAAGGACTCTGGGGTGGGTGCGTGTCCAGGCCCTGGAGGGTGATGTCAGAGCAGGACCTAGGTGGCGAGGTCAGAGTGTTCTGCACAAAACTGAGATGCGACACATGGACCAACGACTGTATTTTACTGTCGACTGTGCACCATGAATCCCCCCAACGAAGAAAAAAATTTAAAAAGCTTGTAGCACACGAAACCTCCAGTATTGAGGGAACAGTGGTGCGGTAACGTTATATTCAATGAGACTTTCAGCTGTCCTGCCCAGCACAGCAGCTACCAGCCAAATAAGGCCGCCGCACGATGCTTCAGCTCGCTAAAACTGGAGGACTTAGCACCGAACAGTGACTGACTATCTACACGTCCTACATGGTGAACTATTTGGGACTTACTGGGTCAAAGAGAGCGTATTACTAAAGTTGATTTCACAGGTTTCTTTGCACCCTTTCCACATGGCTAACTGAGAACTAAAGAGTTTGCCTGTGGCTTTGCCAGGTGACCCGCACGGACAGAGCACCTGCCCCGGCATGTGCGTGGTCCCCACTGCACTGGAGGAAGACCCTGTGTTGTGGTGCCTTCCTTGCTCTGTTTCTGTCTCTCCTTCTGTCTGAAAAAGTTGAGCCTCGGTGGTGACAATACCACCAAACAATGATAGCAGTGACTCATGTTTTCTTTTTATAAATTCTTTATTGATTTAATATTGGATAGAGACAGAGATAATTGAGAGGGGGAGATAGATAGATAGATAGATAGATAGATAGATAGATAGATAGATAGAGGCAGAGAGACACCTGCAGCCCTGCTTCACCACTTGTGAAGTTTTCCCCCTGCAGGTGGAGACCGAGGGTTTGAACCTGGGTCCTTGATCGCTGTAACGTGCTCAACCAGGTGCGCCCCCACCCGGCCCGGCATGTGTTCTTTCTACTGTTTCGTGCTGGGCTAGGGAGTGCTCATACAGCAGGTGTCACCACGGCTTTGTCTCAATCATTTCTCACTGTGGCATTTTAAAATTTCCCCTAATATATGCACATATCTAAATGGAAATGTACTGAAAACAAAATAAAAAGAAGCTACTCACAGGGCCAGGTGGTGGCACACCTGGTCAAAAGCTCACATCACTACATGGAAGGACCTGGGTTCAAGGCCCCACTCCCCACCTGCAGGAGGGATGCTTCTTGAGCAGTGAAGCAGGTTTGCAGGTGTCTGTCTTTCTCTCTCCCTCTCCTTTCTCAGTTTATCTCTATCATATGACATAAAACAAAAAGGGAAAGAAAAAAAGGGGGGGAGAAATGGTCACCAGAAGTGGTAGGCATCAAACTCCAGCAATAACCCTGGTGAGAGAGAGAGAGAGAGAGAGAGAGAGAGATGCTCATAACAATCGCAGTCCTTAGAGCCACTGCTAATATTTGAACTGCCCATATGTATTCTCATTGTCTTGTCTAGATTTTCAACAAGCCCATCAGGTGGCTGTGGTTCTTTTTTGAAGAATACATGATTGATCAGTTGATTGATTGATTAGAGAACTGTAGCATCACTCTGGCACAGGCAATGCCAGGAATTGAACTCGGGACCTCATGCATGCAAGTTGGGTACCGTCCCCACTGACCCGCCTTCCGAGCTGTTGGCTGTGCTCCTCACCTGACCGGGTGACCCAGACTTTTGTCCCTAAACGGCTACTACTGTCTTTACAAACGGAGGCAGCATTGGTTTCTGATGTTACGTAAGTTCCGGGCAAGTGGAATTCTAGTTCGGCATCTCAGTGCACGAGCACACAAGCTCATTCATTCACTCTCTGAGCATTTTGGAGACTGTGAGCATGTCCAGAGACTGGGTCCTTGAAAGGTCAGCATTCTTCTAACCTTCCGTTCCCCTGATGTCTGAGACCAGAATGTAGATTACAAGAACGAGGGAGCTCTGACCTGCTCTAGAGGTAGTTAGCGGCTCAGCATACTAGCACCAGATATTAAGTACCAGTGTCCTTGTTGGAATGTCTCTGCTTCCGACTCTGAGGTTCACCTGATGGATGCAAGGCAGTCTGAGCACTGGGGAGATGGCGTCTCAGATTAGTGGAATTTCCATCTTACTCATAGGATCCACACATCTGCTTGAAGATAGGCTGTGCCTTTTCCAGTTTTTTTTTTAAGGTTTTATTTATTTTATTTGATAGGGCAGAGAGAAATAGAAGGAAGTGGGAGATAGGGAAAGACAGAAACAGAGAGACACCTGCAGGCCTGCTCCACTGCTTATGAAACTCCCCCTACAAGTAGTGACCAGGGGTTTCAATCCAGGTTCTTGAGCACTGTAATGTGTGTGCTTAACCTGGCGTGCCACCACCCGGCACCTCCTTTCCAGTTCTTGAATAAGTTACTTGACTTTTCAAAGTCTCCACTCCCACCTCTGTACAACAGGGTTAGTGACACTGACTGTGTCTGTTGCAGCTTGGTGGTGAGGAGTGGAGCAGAGAGCGGGCGTGTTAGACTCATATGGACAAGACTTGATGAGCCTCTAACAGGACCCGAGTGTAGAAAGGGGCCCGGACGTTGATTCTGAGGGACAGAAATATCCCTGCTGACCTCCAGGGACCGAGGAACAATTCTTCTTGCTTTGGACGAGTATCTCGATAGAGTCTGTGGTAGGACATAGCTCTAAATATCTGTTACTTAATGAAGTTAAATAAGTGACTATCTGACCTAGTGGTTAGCTTGATAACTATCCCTGTGGGTTTGTTTGTTTCCATAGCTGTGCACAGACTTTCATTATTAAGAACCCCAAGGAACAGAGTGTTACTGGCACCCTCTCCAGAAATGCAGCCGCATCTGTTTGGGACATTTCCCAGGCTGCTTCTTCCTTCACTGTGAAGGAAGCTCTTGATCCAGTGGCACATCTGTTACCCAAACACCCAACAGGGGGCTGGGTTCCCACCACCCTCCTCCACCAGAGTTTATACAGCTGTCGGGCATGTCAGATGATTTGCTCTGCCCTGTTACCCTATGACAGCAGAGTTTAGCAGCAAGAACTCTCTTCCTTGCTGGCCAAGGTGCAGCACCAGTGGAGGGAAGTCTTAGAATGTTCCTGTTCTTACCAGTGCTGAGCACACTCTAAGAATTGCTGTCACACATGGACAAATTTCTGTTAAAATTTTAAATAACACTGATTTATAAACTCCTAATTGTTGTCAGTAGAGTGAGTTGGGTATCAATGTCTACTAAATATATACTGACTGTCTAATAGAATCTTCTGGGCTAGACTGCAAATATTATTAGCCAGGTTTCTTTGAGACTGATATTCTGAATTCATGAAGTTAGAACAACGTTCTGGCACTTGATAATTTATTTTAAAAATCTCAGTGATTCAGCCCACCGTTCTAAAGTCAGTTCCAGAGACACTCTTCCTTAATTTCCCTCCTAGATGACTGGGGGTAACAAGGAATTTACACACTGCTTTACCTACTCATTAGTCAAGATCTTGAAAGAATTACTGAAATTCTCAATTTCCTTGCTTATAAAATGGAGCAAATCACAAATCTTACAGAGCATCCAGGGGCAAATTAAGCTTAAAGGCTTATGTCTATTTTCTCTAGTTATAAAATTGAGGATAGGAATTATCCAGTAATAAAATAACAACATTTAATAAATTCTACACATCAAGCACTATCTGACAGTCAATGACTTGGAGTATTTTTTTTCCATATATTTATTGACCTTTTGGATCTCTGGTAAATATTCTGTTCATATCTTCTCCGCACATTTGGATGAGGCCATTGTTTTTGTTGTTGTTGTTGCTGAGTTTGGTGAGCTCTTTACATATTTTGTTTATTCCTCAGGCAATTCTAGGTATTTTCTTGCTTTGGATAAACTTTTGTAGCCTTTGTGCTATTCTCTTAAATTGGTAGGACCTTGGTGAGGGTTGTGTTAAATTTGTATATGTCTCTGGGTAGAGTTGTCACTTTGATGATGTTAATTCTTCCAATCCATGAACATAGGACATCTTTCTACTTCTTTGTGCCTTTTTCAGTTTCCTTGAATTGTGATTCATAATTTTCGCTATACAAGTCTTTCAGTTCTTTTATTAGGTCTATCCCTAGATATTTTGTTTTTGCGGCTATAGTGAATGGGACTGATTTTTTTATTCTTCTGACTTAGTGTCTGCATCAAGATCAAGCCTATTCTTTCAGCTACTACTCGGCAGAATGTTGTCTTAGTATGCTAGCTACATTGACGATGTTGATAGATCCAGATCAGAAAAGCACATATCAGTTCATGCTCCTTCAAATCTTTAAACTCATTGTGACATTGCTGTCAGCATATTTTAAGTATTCCCTACCAGTGTTCTGAAGATAGCTGTGCTAGAATTCTAAGGGCATATTTCAACATATTATAGTGATTTGAGAGAGTGAGCAGTGCATGATATGTGGAGTCAGCAAACTTGAGTTCACCTTCTGACCCTCCACTTACCAGCTGTAAAGTTTGAAACCCAAGCCTCTCAAACAGAGTAATCAAGCCCTGGGAGTGCTGGAGGGACTCAAAGATGCAGGACCAATAAAATGCATCAAGTAGACATTGATTGAGTGCCAAGTGTCATACTACTGAAAAGAGCTAGACCAAGTCCCTGCTCCCACAGAACCTTGGCCTTTTTACGGAAGATACATATATATAAAAGATAACTCCAGATACATATCGATGTGTTTTTTAAATATTTATTTATTTTCCCTGTTGTTGCCCTTGTTTTTTTATTATTGTTGTTGTTATCGATGTCATCGTTGTTGGATAGAACAGAAGGAAATGGAGAGAGGAGGGGAAGACAGAGAGGGGGAGAGAAAGACAGACACCTGCAGACCTGCTTCACCGCCTGTGAAGCGACTCCCCTGCAGGTGGGGAACCTGGGGCTCTAACCAGGATCCTTATGCAGGTCCTTCTGCTTTGAACCACGTGTGGTTAACCCGCTGTGCTACCACCCAACTCCCATGGATGCAGTTTTTAAGAAGTAAAGATTCCTTCTCCTCTCCTGGGTCAACTGGGAATACCAAAGGAGACCATCTGGGACTGCAACAAGACAGGACTGGAACGACTTCAGGAACCCACCAAATCACTGTGAGTGCAAACATGTGTGGCTCCTGGAGAGGCTAGGGAGAGATTGGGTATCTGGTGACAGTCCAGCAGTTTACCAGTTGAGACACCACCTCCAGTCTGTTTCACCAACAAGGGGACGACTGAAGGGAGGAGAGGACTCCCCTGAGACTCACCAAATGCAACTGTGAGCCTCCATTGCTACTGCCCTCAGAATCTGGAGCAGTGGCAGGGAGGCCCTGTGCTGACACCAGGGGACAGAGAACTAACAAGGAAACTCAGGAGAAGATCTAGACCTCAGTGGCCTAGTGGTGGGGCTGTGAAAGTCTCTTTGCATAACCACTGAATTATCTTTTCCCCACCCTGCTTCATCTCTTGGTTATGAGTGAGGGATTAAGCTAAGAAGCCTCCTTCCCTCAGGCTCCCATAGCCTACAGGGAAGAAAAATAACAAAAGAAGCTTTTAAGCCACTGAGCCCAACTCAGGGATTAAAATACTATTGAAGCAACTGTCAATTTCCACAACTGTGAGCCCTATCATACAAGCCAGTGGCCCACAAAAAAAAAAAAGGGCAGGAACAGCTATTCTCATATCTGACATGATAGACTTTAAAATCAGTAAAATTCAAAAAGATAGGGATGGACACTACTTAATGCTCACTGGATCAGTCAATCAAGAGGATTTAACAATTAGTAACATCTATGCACCCAATGAGAACCCATTTAAATACATCAAACATCTTCTGAAAGAGCTACAGCAATATATTAACAGCAACACAGTCATAGTAGGGGACTTCAACACCCCACTGTCTCAACTTGACAGATCATCCCAACAGAAAATCAATAAAGACATGAGGGAGCTAAATGACGAGCTAGATAAATTAGAACTATTGGACATTTTCAGAGTCATTCATCCCAAGAAACTGGAATACACATTTTACTCAAGTCCACATGGGTCATTCTTAAAGGTAGACCATATGTTAGGCCACAAAGATAGCATCAGAAAATTCAAGAGCATTGAAATCATCCCAAGAATCTCTCAGACCACAGTGGAATTAAACTAACACGTAACAATCAACAAAAGATTAAAAATTGTACCAAAATGTGGAACCTCAACATTACACTCCTTAACAACTACTGGGTCAAAGAGGAAATAAAGGAAGAAATCAAAATGTTTCCAGAGTTCAATGAAAATGAAGATACAAGCTATCAAAATATTTGGGACACAGCTGAGAGGGAAGTTCATAGCCATACAAGCACACATTAGGAAACAAGAAAAAGCACAAATAAACAGCCTGATTGCACATCTTAAAGACCTAGGAGAAGAAGAACAAAGGAATCCTAAAGCAACCAGAAGGACAGAAATCACTAAAGTTAGGGCAGAAATAAATAACATTGAGAATAAGAAAACCATACAAAAGATCAACGAAAGTAAATGTTGGTTTTTCGAAAGAATAAACAAAATCGACAAACCTTTAGCCAGACTCACAAAACAAAAAAGGGAGAAGACCCAAATAAATCGGATAGTAAATGAAAGAGGAGATATCACAACAGACACCGCAGAAATTCAACATATCATGCGAGGCTTCTATGAACAACTATATGCCACCAAGCTAGAGAACCTGGAAGAAATGGACGATTTCCTAGACACCTACCAACTTCCAAAACTAAGTAAAGAGGAAGTGGATAACATGAACAGGCCCATCCCAGCTAATGAAATTGAAACAGTTATCAAGAACCTTCCCCAAAATAAAAGTCCTGGACCAGATGGTTTTACAAATAAATTCTATAAAACCTTCAAAGAAGAACTCATACCTTTACTTTTAAAAGTCTTCCAGAAGATTGAAGACACTGGAATACTCCCTGCCAGCTTCTATGAAGCTAACATCACTCTGATACCAAAAGCAGACAAGGACACAACCAAAAAAGAAAATTACAGACCAATATCTCTGATGAACATAGATGCGAAAATATTGAACAAAATTCTGGCCAACCAGATACAGCAGTATATCAAAAAGATTGTTCATCATGACCAAGTGGGGTTTATCCCAGGCATGCAAGGTTGGTTTAACATATGTAAATCAATCAATGTGATCCACCACATCAATAAAAGCAAGACCAAAAACCACATGGTCATCTCAATAGATGCAGAGAAAGCCTTTGACAAAATACAACATCCTTTTATGATCAAAGCACTACAAAAATGGGAATAAATGGAAAATTCCTGAAGACAGTGGAGTCTACATATAGCAAACCTACAGCCAACGTCATACTCAATGGTGAAAAACTGGAAGCATTTCCCCTCAGATCAGGTACTAGACAGGGCTGCCCACTATCACCATTACAATTCAACATAGTGCTGGAAGTTCTTGCCATAGCAATCAGGCAGGAGCAAGGAATTAAAGGCATGCAGATTGGGAGAGAAGAAGTCAAACTCTCCCTATTTGCAGATGACAACATGATAGTATAGACAGAAAAACCTGAGGAATCCAGCAAGAAGCTTTTGGAAATCATCAGGCAATACAGCAATGTGTCAGGCTACAAAATTAGCATTCAAAAGTCAGTGGCATTCCTCTATGCAAACACTAAGTAGAAGAAGTTGAAATCCAGAAACCAATTCCTTTTACTATAGCAACCAGCCTGTCTCCATTCCCAGAAGGCTGTCCTGATTCCAGTCACGCAGGATTGCCCCTCACATCCACATTAATAATTCATCGGAGTCAAAACAAGAGATAAGACTGAGGTGACAGATAAGCCAGTCCCTATAGACCACTGCCAGATGTTTCCTACAAAACAGTTCCCACCTGACAAAGCAAATAAGCACAGCTGGGAGGGAACCTGAAGGGAGCAACACCTCTGTTGGCTCCCAGCCATAGGCAGGAAGTAGGGAATCCCAGAGAACTGCACCAGCCGTCACTGCGGCTAAGTCCTTGAGAATGAGAACTGAAACAGAGGCGGCTGGAGCATCCAGGAACTCCTTGACCTACACGGTGCCGAGATCCAAGCGCTCTACCTATGATCTGATGGAGATCCTCGGTGACGAAGGAGTTCTGTAAAATGAGACCAGCCAGAAAGAGGAGGATGAAGATGGGGTGGTCTCACTCATGGACAGAAGTGGAGAAATAAGGACAGATGGGGAAACACCAAGCAGAACGTGGACTGGGCTTGGTGTATTGCACCAAAGTAGAGGACTCTGGCGTGGGGCAGGGGGCTTCAGGTCCTGGTGCTGATGGTGGAGGAGGACCCAGGTAGAGGTGAGAGTGCTTTGCAGAAAACGGAGTGATTTTACGCAGGTACCGATAACTGCACTTACTGTAAACCAGTAATCCCTCCCAATAAAAATATATATTAAAAAAGAAATTCACTGTGGACGTGATCAGTCAGATACCCGGAGGATAGGATGATAGCCAGAGTGCCATCGCCAAAGCAGCCCTCGGGGGCTGGATGGTGACACACCTGGTTACTGGCTACTGGCTGGTGGTGACACATTTCCGTGAGCAAGGACCCTGGTTCAAGTCCTGGTTCCCCACCTGCAGGGGGGAAGCTTCAGGAGCCGTGAAGCAGGCCTCTCTTTCTCTCTCTCTCTCTCCCTCTCTCCCTCTCCCTCGCTTCTCAATTTCTCTCTGTCCTGGCTAATAAAATAAAATGAACAAAAGGGAAGAAAAGTGGCTGCCAGGAGCAGTGGATTTGTAGCTCTGACACAAAAACCCAGTGATAACCCTGGTGACAATTAAACAAAAGAAGAAGAAATTCCAGTCCTGGCCAGCTCCAGTCTGTGGTTAAGTCTCCATCAGTCTCAGCAACTTTAAAGTCTAATTGGCAGCAAAGGTGAGGCAGCGACTGGAGAGAGAGACTGTCAGGATACATCAGCGAACAGGGAGCCTCCGGGGAAGAGAAATAGGCTGCCGGAGTGATGAGGGGTTGCTTCCCAGTCAGGACACTAGCAGCCGCGGTGCTGAGACACAGAAAGGAAGTCCGTCCATGCAGTTTCCGCCCCGTCTTTGTCCCGTCAGGATTTTGTATGGAGTACCATAATGCGTGTGTCTGTGTTTTTCCAATTCCCTTCTCTAGTGAGTGAGACTTAAAAGTTACATTTATTCTTGTTGTGTTATGACTATTCTTTTTTAAATTAGACTGTCCTATATTGAATGTATCGGTGATTAATAAATTTATTTGATTTATGCTTTATCTAGTTATACTTTACTCAATTATAAGGAACTATAACTGGAGTGAAAGGTTTCGTATTGCTGTGGCCATCCTGAATTTGGAGCAAGCTGCAGTACTTGGATGAGACTGGTTGTTTATTTTTGAGGACAGAGTGAATGTATTTTCTCCTTCCTCTCTCTCTCTCTCTACATATGTGTATATAAATATACACAGACTATAATTTTTTAAAAAACATTTATTTATTCCCTTTTGTTGCCCTTGTTTTTTATTGTTGTAGTTATTATTGTTGTTATTGATGTCATTGTTGTTGGATAGGACAGAGAGAAATGGAGAGAGGAGGGGAAGACAGAGAGGGGGAGAGAAAGACAGACACCTGCAGACCTGCTTCACTGCCTGTGAAGCGACTCCCCTGCAGGTGGGGAGCCGGGGGCTCAAACTGGGATCCTTAGGCCGGTCCCTGCGCTTTGTACCATGTGCGCTCAACCCGCTGCACCACTGCCCGGCTCCCCAGACTTTAATTTTTAAAATCATCTGGGAGGTTAAGGCTTTCCAGTGCAGCTGCTGGCACATGGGCGCAGCACCTTCTCCCCCTCGACAGGCGTCTCCAAAGCCCTCCTGGCCCCAATCCGGGTTCTTCTCTGCCATCGTGAGCAAGGACTCCGCCGCACACTTCGCCCCTCCGCCAGAGTCTTTTGCTTTGGTGTAGGCACCATATTGAGCCCAAGTTTCCCCGTGTTTCCCTCTTTGTCTTTTAAATTACAAGTTTAATTAAACTATATGTGAAGCCACATGACATTTTTATTCTCCTTCTGGAGACTTAACTCATCATGTCATACTTACTTTTTTTTAGTTTAAACAGGTCCACCAAATTTTGAAATCTGTGGAGCAGAAAAAGTAAAATACATTTCACAGCTAGCCGGACTTCAGGCTTTGTTCAATCACACTCTCTGGCTGAGTGTCTGAGTTACGTCTCACGTGGCTTTCATTACATCATGAAAATCAGCGGTGCTGCTCTTGACTCAGGAATAGCCATTACTCACCGAATTTATAACAGCACTCTGACTTTTATAGCCATTTATATCAATTGTAAAATGCGTGAAAATGAGGGCTGCAGAGAAACGTCGCCTGTTACTCATTTCTCAGAAACCGGATGAATTCCAGTGTCTTCCTCTTCTCCACGACCCAATGACTTGGATGCTTTAAAAAATATTGGGGAATTAACGGTTTACAATTGACATGCATAAACGTTCTCAGTTTTCTGCAAAGCACTGTAACCTCACCCTGGGCCCTCGTCCACCATCAGCACCGGGACTTGGCAGCCTCCCCTGGCCTCCCCTCCTCCCAGAGTCCTTGACTTTGGTGCAAGACACAAAGCCCAGTCCACGTTCTGCTCTGTGTTTCCGTTTTCTGATCTGATGTCTCAACTTCTGTCCATGAGTGAGATCATCCCATCTTCATCCTTCTCTTTCTGGCTGATCTCACTTCACAGGATTCCTTCAAGCTTCATCCAAGATGAAGTGAAGAAGGTGACTTCATTATTCTTAATAGCTGAGTCGTATTCCATTGTGTATCTAGACCACAATTTTCTCAGCCACTCTTCTGTTGTTGGACACCTGGGTGGCTTCCAGATTTTGGCTGTTACACATTGTGCTGCTGTGAACACAGGTGTACACTGATCTTATTGAATTGTTGTGTTAGGTTCCTCCTAAGAAAATGCTATTTATAAATCTTATTTATCCCCAGGAGAGGAATTGCAGGGTCACAGGGCAGGCCCACTTCTAGCCTTCTGAGAGTCTCCAGACTGCTCTTCACAGAGGCTGGGCCCACTGACATTCCCACCAGCAGTGCAGGAGGGTCCTTTGTCCCCACAGCCTCTCCAGCATTTGTTGCTGCTGCCTTTTCTGATGTGTGACATTCTCACAGGAGTGAGGTGGTATCTCATGGTTGTCTTGATTTGCATTTCTCTGACCATCAGTCACTTAGAGCAGTTTTTCATGCTTGTTGGCCTTTTAGATCTCTTCTGTGTAGATATTCTGTTCATATCCTCTCCCCATTTTTCATGAGGTCATTTATTTTTCTGTTGCTCAGTTTGGTGAGTTTTTTAAAAAAATATATTTTGGTTATTAAACTCTTGTCTGATGTATGGCATGTAAAGATCTTCTCCCATTTTGTAAGAATTCTTCCTTGCTTGGGTGGTGGTTTTGTTTGCTGTGTAGAAGTTTTTTAGTGTGATATAGTTCCATTGGTTTATTTTTGTTTTAGTCTTTCTTGAAATTGGATTTCCTAAGTATAGCCTGGCCTGTGAGAATGGCCAACATCAACAAAACCAGAAATGACAGGTGTCTGTGAGATTGTGGCAGAAGAGGGGACACTGGTACATGCAAACTGGGGCAGCCCCTTGGGAAGACTTTATGGAGAGTCCTGAAACAGACGCAAAGGGGATTCATCACCTGAAGACTTTATGGAGAGTCCTGAAACAGACGCAAAGGGGATTCATCACCTGAAGACTTTATGGAGAGTCCTGAAGCAGACGCAAAGGGAATGCATCACCTGAAAACCCAGCAGGGCCATAATGTGCACCTGACTGTGAGAAGTGCTGATGTTGCTTGGTTGTGCGTGAAGTGATCCAGCAATGCGGCAGGAATGCTGGCCACTTGACAAAGCGTGCCCCTTGATGCTCAGGGCGAGGCACTGAGGAGAAGGCTTACGCTGACTCTTCCCAGGAACCTGTTAATCACACAGGCTCCAGAGTCCTGCCCCTTCCCCTTCTGAGTCAGTGGTTCTACTGCATAGCATGCTAACTACTTCAGAGCCACCTCACAGAAGGAAGGCCGACAGCTTTCTCCTGTTCAAAGATTCAGGGTTTTAAAATTTAATTTACTTTTATTTATAAGAAGGAAACACTGACAAAACCATAGGATGAGAGGGGTACAACTCCACACAGTTCCCACCACCAGAACTCCGTGTCCCATCCCCTCCCCTGATAGCTTTCCTATTCTTTATCCCTCTGGGAGCATGGACCCAGGGTCACTGTGGGATGCAGAAGGTGGAAGGTCTGGATTCTGTAATTGCTTCCCCGCTGAACATGGGCATTGACAGGTGGATCCATACTCCCAGCCTGTCTCTCTCTTTCCCTAGTGGAGCAGGGTTCTAGGGAAGCGGAGCTCCAGGACACATTGGTGGGGTTGTCTGTCCAGGGAAGTCTGGTCAGCATCATGGTAGCATCTGGAACCTGGTGGCTGAAAAGAGAGTTAACATACAAAGCCAAACAAATTGTTGAACAATCATGAACCTAAAAGCTAAAGTAGTGCAGATGAAGAGTTGGGGGGGCGGTGTCCTCCGTTTTGTAGATAGCAAGTAGTCATATTTTATTTATATTCCAAAGGACCTGTGGCTATAATAGGTGGGGTTTTTTTTTTGGGGGGGCGGGGGACAGCTTGGAGCATTCCTACTCATGACCACAGAATGTGAGCTCAGATCTACAGGGATGTAGAGGTCACATAGGCTCCTAAGCTGAATATGGGCCCCAGATCACATCAAATCAATGGGGTTTACAGTCAACGATATTTATACCCCTTTCCCATACTAGGGAGCTACTCTCTTCCCTGATCCAGCTTTCTGGTCCTTTTTCCTGCCATGACACCATCTTCCCAGACAATAACTTGGGTCCACCTGCATGTCAGATGTCAGGCTCAGGGGAGAGAAGGATTCAGCTTTTAACCAGCAGCCTGGTCCAGCCGCTCCTCCCCCCACTCTGCCACAGACTTCCACACTCTGTCCTCCACCTTCAGTGTTCCCACTCAGCTTGGCTTCTGCTATTTCCCCTTCTTCCTGACTTCCCAATGCCCATGTAGTAGCTATTCTCTGTGAACCTGCCTCTGTTTGTCTTGGGAAACTGCCCACACCTTTTGATCTACTCTTCCTGGAGATTTCTCTACTTCAAAGTCCACACCAGTCTCTAAAATATATATGTTAGATAGAGGCAGTCAGAATTGAGAGGGGAGGGGGAGACAGAGAGGGAGAGAGGCTTGAACTTGGGTCTTTGTAACATGTGCACTCAACCAGGTGCGCTGCCACCCAGTCCCCCTCCCCCAGTTTCTGAATCCTGTCCTTACCTTTATTTGAATTTTCCTTTATTTACTGATTTTTTAAGCCACCTTGACATTTGATGGTTTAACACAAGAGGTGTAATTCTATGGGGTCACTGGGAGACTGGGTCTATCCAGATGGACTGGATAGACTCACGCCTGTCTTGGAGGCCTTAGCTGGGATGGCTGGGGCAGCATGGGGCCTCCTCCAAGCCATCTCCCATTCTCCAGTAGGGCAGCCTGGACCTCTTCATATGCTGTGGAAACGGCCCATGGAGACAGCAAGCCAGGACAAGCTCCAATAAGCACCCACTTCTCCCAAAGCCAGTCATGTGGTGAAGTCTACGTACCCACATAAGGATTCTGGTTTGAGCCCCCGGCTCCCCACCTGCAGGGGGAAGGTCACTTCACAGGCGGTGAAGCAGGTCTGCAGGTGTCTGTCTTTCTCTCCCCCTCTGTCTCCCCTCTTCTCTCCATTTCTCTCTGTCCTATCCAACAACGACAACATCAGTGGCAATAATAACGACAAGGGCAACAAAACTGAAAAAAAAAAAAAAAAGGCCACAGGCACAGTAGATTCATCGTGCAGGCACCGAGCCCCAGAAATAACCCTGGAGGCAAAAAGTAAATAAATAAATAAAGTCCACATAGGACGAAGGCTGCCCAGTATGGGCCCTAGAAGGCCACAGCCTCCTGTTTGGGTGACGTGCGTCTCTCCTGGGTGCAGAGTCTAACCCTCCTTCTGAGATTCCCGCAAGGTCTTCAGCTAAAGGGTCAGGCTCCCAGTCCAGGGCCCTGGGATTTTCACTGTGTCCAAGGGTGCAGTTGCTGGGCTGTGTGAATTCCGGATCCAGAGAGGTTTAAATCCCCATGAATGATATTTGCTCACACTCTGCATACATTCAAAAAAATATTGAGAGAGGGAGCAGAGCACTTAGTGTTTCCATGTAAAAGGGAATCTTATCACTTTTCAGCCACCAAGTTGCAGATGCTACCATGACTACATCTTGTCCTCCCTTGGGCAGACAAACTCACTAATGAGTCCTGGAACCCCACCTCCTCAGAGCCCTGCCCCACTGGGGACAGAGAGAGACAGGCTGGGGGTGTGGATCCACCTGCCAACGCCCATGTCCAGTGGAGAAGCAATGACAGAAGCCAGACCTCCCACCTTCTGCATCCCACAGTGACCCTGGGTCCATCCTCCCAGGGGTATAAATAATAGGAAAGCTTCTGCTGGAGGGGATGGGACAAGGAACGCTGATGGTAGGAACTGTAGAATTGTACCCTTCTTATCCTACATTCTTGTCAATCTTTCTTAAATTACTAATAAAGAATAAATACAAATCTAAAAATAAAAAGGGAGTGAGAGTGCCCAGTCTCGAGGATCCTGGCATCCCGTGGGCACGTGCTACCAGGTCTCTGTGTTCTGAGAGCAGGACCTGCTTCTGCCTCCTGGCTGAAGCTCCCTTTCCTGCTGCTCTGCTTCCTCTTAGACTCTCCATCCCAAACTCTCGGCCATTTGCTGCAAATCTGTGTGCTACAAAGCAAAGCGCAAGGACCGGCTTAAGGAGCCCAGCTCGAGCCCCCGGCTCCCCACCTGCAGGGGGTTCGCTTCACAAGTGGCGAAGCAGGTCTGCAGGTGTCTATCTTTCTCTCCCCCTCTGTCTTCCCCTCCTCTCTCAGTATCTCTCTGTCCTATCCAACAACAATGACAGCCATAACAACAATAATATTAAGAAAAACAACAAGGGAAAAATTAGCCTCCAGGAGCAGTGGATTCATTGTGCAGGCACTGAGCCCCACCAATAACCCTGGCGGTCATATCTATATGAAAACACAGTGTGTGAGCAGTCTAGGGGGAAACGGCCAGAGGGCTCTGCACTCCAACTCTATCAAGATCTGGAGAGAAGGGACATTTGGATGTAGTAATAAGTGTAGGTATGACTTAGAAAGGAAGAGAAGTCAGGATCATAGAAAAAAAATGGGCAAATATATATATATATATATACAGTTAAAGAAATAATAGTCAACCCATATCTGTAACCTTGGGACAACTATTGCAGTTTCCAATGGAGGGAACTGAAGACACAGAACTCTGGTGGAGGGAATGGGGTGGTTCTCAAACCTTAGTGATCAATAAAAGAATAATAAAAGTTTGCTTCTGCAAAAGTAGCCAAGCAGGGAAAAAAATTATAAGTGAGCAGATTTCTGGCATTCCATTTTTGCTGGACACTGTGTGTGTACGGACTAACCTGATCATAGTCACCAGCTGAGTGACATCCTAAATCTGGTTACTACCACACCAGTGCATGTTTGCTTTCCTGACTATTTAAAAAATAGCATCAGTTACCAAATGGGTCCTCTAGTAAACTCACAGCCCCACGTGACTCCAGTAGCCTTTTCTGGCCAGCCTGAGCAGGGACCCCCTGTCTGCCCCTAGACTCTGCGGTGGGTCTTGTCCTCAATTTGTTTGCGGTTCATTGACCCAAGCAAATCACAGATTTACTGACAGTCAGAAAGCACCTTGTATGTCTTAACAGTTAGCACCTTCCTACTGAGCTGGCTTTCCATGTCCTCTTGTCTCAGTTTAGGGAGCCCTGCCTACTCCGAATTTCCTGTTTTTGAGGAACCTGGGTTTAAAAATTCAGTGCAGTGAATTTTCTCAAGGGTTATCAAATGCGGTTCATTTTGCCAGCTGGTGTAGATGTCAGAATAATAACATGTGGAACGTCACTCTCTGCTTTCTTTTGGCTGGTTCCTTTCTGTCTCTACATGCTTTTTAGATAAGCCGGAGTGATCAGAGATCAGATTCCTGAAAAGTGTCGCAGAGGGCTGAAGGTACAGACTGGGACACACTGCATGGAAGGAGCACTAAAGTCGTAGATTATGGTCACACTGCATGGATGGAAAATTGAAGTTGTGGGCTTGAAAATAACCAGGGGATGGTTTCTAATAAGGAAGTTGTAATACTGGAGAAGCTGGTTACTGGGGAGGGTTGGGGGTGTGTGCTGGGGAGGGTGGCGGCCTTGCTATGTGGACAATGCAGGTCTGAATTCCAGGACCACGGGAACCAGGGGGAAGCTCCAGTGCTGTGAGCTGTCTCTCTCTCATCTCTCTCTTTCTCATCTGTCTCTCTCTTTCTCATCTCTCTCTTTCTCATCTCTCTCTCTGTCTCTCTCATCTCTCTCATCTGTCTCTCTCTCTCATCTCTCTCTTTCTCATCTCTCTCTTTGTCTCTCTCATCTCTCTTTCTCATCTCTCTCTCTGTCTCTCTCGTCTCACTGCCTAAATGAAAAAGAGATGACGGGGGTCGGGCGGTGGCGCAGCGGGTTAAGCGCACGTGGCGCAAAGCGCAAGGACCGGCGTAAGGATCCTGGTTCGAGCCCCCGGCTCCCCACCTGCAGGGGAGTCGCTTCACAGGCGGTGAAGCAGGTCTGCAGGTGTCCCTCTTTCTCTCCCCCTCTCTGTCTTCCCCTCCTCTCTCCATTTCTCTCTGTCCTATCCAACAACGAATAGCGTCAACAAGGGCAATAATAATAACCACAATGAGGCTACAACAACAAGGGCAACAAAGGGGGAAAAAATGGCCTCCAGGAGCTGTGGATTTGTGGTGCAGGCACCGAGCCCAGCAATAACCCTGGAGGGGAAAAAAAAAAAAAGAAAAAGAGATGACATGGAGCAGGGAAATCACACATATGAAGATGGCAAATCTGCAAAAACACATAAGAAAAGAAACATATATATGTATTGTAAACAGGAGAAACTCATTCACTCACAAATGTGTGCAAACACGTACTATATTCTATGTATCATATGTGTAAATGCATATATACATATATATGTGGGGGGCTGTTACCATGAGGCACAGTCACATAACACACAACAGATAATCTGGGATCATATATATATATATATATATATATATATATATATATATATATACACTTTGGTGCATTCAAGTTGAATCAGACCAGAATTCTGCTCTCAAAATTTTTTCTAGCTTTTCAGGTAAGAGCTATTACATACAGAAATATTTACATGTAAACTTTTCAGTGTCCTTTTACTGCTAGAGGGTTGGAGAAACTCCTCTAAGAGAAAGCTCCCCTTCTAAGGGCTAGTTAAGCACAAAGATGCAGGCTAAGTGTGACTCCAGCAGGCCTTAGTCTCTGTGCTAGAGACACTCGGACTGGCCCTCCTGTCCTCTCTCTGGTCTTCCGGGGTTCCCATTTGCTTCTGCCATCTAAGACCTGCTCTTACTCTTCCTGCTCCAGTTGTGTTTACACCGAGATACAGACACGTCTAGTTTTCTTTCCAGGACTAATTTCAGAATGAATCATTTGGCCAGGGTGGCCAGTCAGTGGCACGCCTGGTTAAGCTCACACACTACAGAGCACAAGGACCCAGGTCAAGCCCCTGGTCCCCCCACCTGCAGGGGGAAAGTGTCATGAATGGTGAAGCAGGGCTGCGGGTGTCTCTCTGTCTCTTTCCCTCTCTATCTCCCCTCCCCCTAGTTTCTCTCTGCTTCTATCTAATAATAAATAAACCAAATATAATTTAAAACAAACAAAACAAAAAAGAAAAATATTTGACCAAATATTAAACAAACGTCCATCTTCTGTTTGCTAGTGTACACTGACAGCACTGACTTATGCGTCAAGATCGAGAGAAGCTACTGAGTGTCAGCTAGGGCATCTGCTTCTGTGGTCTAACTTGGCGGGAAACAGAAGCCCAAGAGAGAGCTTGGTGGCAGCAGCCTTGTCCTAGCTCAGCGGGGGTGCTCAGGTGCAGAGAGGTGGGGAGGGTTGCCTGTGGAGGTCCAAGGACCATGGGAACCATGCTAGGACAGCAGACATCCTTGGGGTAGGATGTGGAACTTGCCCAAGGCATGGTCTCTGTTAACCTTGAGACATTTGCTGCTCTGTAGACTACTGTCCATCTGGCCCCTATCTGGGTGCTCCGCTCCCCAGCAAGGGGTGTAGGGAAAAGAAACTGCAAAAGCTGGTAGGAGTCCACATCGGGGCCCTCAAATGTCAGGAAGCAGAGAGCCGGTGCAGAGCCTCGAGTAAGTGTGGCTCTGGGTCAGCTCCAAACAAACTCCCAGGTTCCTCTGTAGCAGACAGCGACTGGGTGAAGTTGCACCAACCACGGATTCTCATATGAGATGAGGTTGAGGGGCCGGGTGGTGGCACACCTGGTTGAGCGCACACATTGCAGGGTGCAAGGACCCCGGTTCGAGCCCCCGGTCCCACCTGCAGGGGGAAAGCTTTGCAAGTGGTGAAGCAGGGCTGCAGGTGTCTCTCTGTCTCTCTTCCTCTCTATCTCCCCTTCCCTTTTGCTTTCTAGCTGTCTCTATCCAATAAATAAATGAAGATAATGTAAAAAAAAAAAAAGTAAAAAACAAAACAAAACAAAAACAGCTGACTTCAAATGGAAGAGAAACCAAGTGCTGCTTCGTCACATGCAGCCAGGTTCAAATCTGGGCTCTCACATGTACAGGGCTGTGGGTGTGCTCCATGCTGAGTCATCGTGCAGACTCCACACACTCAGCTTTCAACTTTTTGTTCAAATTTCCTTCTTTTCGGCATATATATATAAACACACACACACATATATATACACATATGTACATACATACATGCATATACACACATACACACATATACATACACACATACATATACACACACTTATATATACATACACACATATACACACATATATATACATACATATATATATACACACACACATATATACACGCACATATATACACACATATACACACATATACATACATACACATATATACACACATATATACATACACACATATACGCACACATACACACACTTATATATACATACACACATACACACATATATACACACATATATACACACACACATATACACACATATACATACATACACATATATACACACATATATACATACACACATATACGCACACATACACACACTTATATATACATACACACATACACACATATATATACACACACATATATACACGCACATATATACGCACACACATATACACACATATACATACATACACATATATACATATATACACACATATACGCACACATATACACACATATATACATATATAAATACATACATATATACATACACACATATACACATACACACATATACACATACATATACACATATACATACATACACACATATATACACACATATAAATACATATACACATATATACACATACATACACATATATACACATATACATACATATATGCATATACACACATATATACATACACATATATACATACACACATATATACATACACACATATATATATACACACATATGTATATATTATGCCTATAGTGGTACATCAGCTTTATCTATATTCAGAGCTTTCACAATGTTCAGGCAAGGAGTAATATCTGCATAATATACATAAATTTAATCTTATTTTAAAGGATCGTTTCCTCTCTCATCTTGAAAGGCTGTCTTGGTACTGACAAGGTAGATAACTATAGTAATTAAAGAATAATAATAAGAAGCAGAAGCCTCACACGGCTTTGTCTAGGGTTTAACAAACAAGAGGTCTACTCGTCCCGGACATTTAGACACATACAGACCATGCCAGCAAGACAGCAGAGAGGTGAGGATGGGCCCGTCATGACGCGGGAGCCGTGAGCCCGTAAGCCAGTTCCCAGAGCTCAGCTGCACGTGTTCACGTCCCAGGGAAGCAGCATGGTGGGTCCTGGGGAGAAGGGCAGCGGCAGAAACAGGGAGCTACTTCCACCAGATGCTCCCTCTAAAAGCTTCCTACACATGACTACTCAACAACTTGTTTGGCTTTGTATGTTAACTCTCTTTTCAGCCACCAGGTTCCAGATGCTACCATGATGCCAACCGGACTTCCCTGGACAGACGACCCCACCAACGTGTCCTGGAGCCCTGCTTCCCCAGAGCCCTGCCCCACTAGGGAAAGAGAGAGACAGGCTGGGAGTATGGATCCACCTGCCAACGCCCATGTTCAGCGGGGAAGCAATTACAGAAGCCAGACCTTCCACCTTCTGCATCCCACAGTGACCCTGGGTCCATGCTCCCAGAGGGCTAGAGAATAGGAAAGCTGTCAGGGCAGGGGATGGGACATGGAGATCTGGTGGTGGGCATCCTCTGGAGTTGTGCCCCTCTTATCCTGTGGTTTTGTCAGTGTTTCCTTTTTATAAATAAAAATTCATAAAAACTTCCTACACATCCATGATCCCTTGAGGGTTTGCAGCAGACCCTGCTCACTCCTCAGGCTGAGGTCAGCTGTGTGCTAGCTACACGTCTGCCCTCACAGTTACCAGTGCGGTTGCTTTGACATCAGAGCCACCCAGGTTCAAGCCTGAGCCCCGTGGATCTGGAGGAAGTTTCAGGGCAGTGATGCCTTCCCCTCTCCCTCAGTCCTTCTCTCTCTCTCTCTCTCTCTCTCTCTCTCTCTCTCTCTCCTTCTCTCTCTCTCTCTTTCTCTCTGTATGGTTCTCTCTCTTTCTCTGATTCTATCTGAAAAATTCAGCATGGAGTGGTGAAGCCACAGCAAAGACAGAAAAAAAAAGAAAGCAAGAGAAAAATCTCTGAGCTTTTATAGTATGACTATGTCACCTCATCCAATTAGATGCTAACATAAATTATAGTGGGCGATCAATCTGGAATATTGATTTACTTGTAGAATCTTAGTAGTTACAGGAAATTTTAACATTTTCAATTTTGAATTAATAGTCAGCATAGTCTATGTCCACTCTAGAAGACAATTAATATATGAACCTCAACTTACATAGGCACTTTGCTGTCAATGCGTGACTCATAAGAGCTTTTCTGTCTTTTTATTTATTTACTGATGTTTAGAGAGAGAGGCAGAGGGAGAGACCGCGGCACAGAAGCCTTCCTCAGGGCAGTGGAGCCTGGGCCCAGGCCCGAGGAAAAAAGTGCAGTGCACTTTGCACATGGGCTGTGCCGGCTGTAAGAGGACGTCTCAGGCTGGGGGCCCAGGGGCTGGTACAGAGGCCACAGCACTGGACTTGCCAGCATGAGGTCTTGAGTTTGAATCCTGCTTTTACCAGAGTCCTACTCTGTTCTTTATCTCATAAATAAAGTCACCTTTAAAAAGGCTGCCACGTTCCAAAGTACATCCACGAAGGCACAGCTCTGTGGGCACCATGGGTGGTACCCAGAGGGGTCTGGTGGGGATCTTCGCTGGGAGATCTTCACAGGGAGAGACTGTGCTGCTTCCTGGACAGATGAAAGTGGCATTTAGGACTTTTGATTGACACATTTAACAGCTTATTTGTTTCTGTGATGCAAAGACTTTGTGCATGTTTGACTTGATTATTCTGGCCTACTTTTCCAGAGAGAGAGAAGGAAGGAAGGAGGGAGGAAGGGAAGGAGGGAGGGAGGGAGAGAGGGGGGAGGGAGAGGTAGAGAGAAAGAGAGAGAGAGAAAGAGAGAGAGAGAGGGAGAGGGAGAGGGAGAGGGAGAGGGAGAGGGAGAGAGGGAGAGGGAGAGGGAGAGAGGGAGAGGGAGAGAGAGAGAGAGATAGAGAGAGAGAGAGAGAGAGAACACAACACTGGAACTTTCTTCAATGCCACAACATCTTTCATGTGGTACTGGGATTTGAACCTCATGCCTGGTAATCTATTTTGCCAACCTCTGATTTAACAATTTTTAAAATTTATTTAAAAAATAAGGAGACATTAACAAAACCATAGGATAAGAGAGGTACAACTCCACACAATTCCCACCACCAGAACTCCATGTCCCACCCCCTCCCCTGACAGCTTTCCCATTCTCTATCCCTCTGGGAGCATGGACCCAGGGTCACTGTGGGGTGCAGAAGGTGGAAGGTCTGGCTTCTGTCATTGCTTCCCCGCTGAACATGGGCGTTGACAGGTGGATCCATACTCCCAGCCTGTCTCTCTCTTTCCCTAGTGGGGCAGGGCTCTGGGGCAGCGGAGCTCCAGGACACATTGGTGGGGTCGTCTGTCTCTCCTGACCTCCAGACAGTCTCTCCTGACCTCCATGCTGTGTGCAGGGGTGCAGACAATCTCTCCTAAACTCCATGCTGTGTGCAGGGGTGCAGACACACTCTCTCCTGACCTCCATGCTGTGTGCAGGGGTGCAGACACACTCTCCTGAGCCCCATGCTGTGTGCAGGGGTGGAGACACACTCTCTCCTGACCCCCATGCTGTGTGCAGGGGTGCAGACACACTCTCTCCTGACATCCATGCTGTGTGCAGGGGTGCAGATCTCTCCTGACCCCCATGCTGTGTGCAGGGGTGCAGAGACAATCTCTCCTGACCTACACTGTGTGCAGGGGTGCAAAGAATCTCTCCTGACCCCCATGCTGTGTGCAGGGGTGCAGACAATCTCTCCTGACCTCCATGCTGTGTACAGGGGTGCAGACACAATCTCTCCTGACCTCCATGCTGTGTGCAGGGGTGCAGACAATCTCTCCTGACCTCCATGCTGTATGCAGGGTGCAGAGACAATCTCTCCTGTCCCCCATGATATGTGCAGGGGTGCAGACACAATCTCTCCTGACCTCCATGCTGTGTGCAGGGGTGTAGACACAATCTCTCCTGACCTCCATGCTGTGTGCAGGGTGCAGAGACAATCTCTCCTGAACTCCATGCTGTGTGCAGGGGTGCAGACACAATCTTCCTGACCTCCATGCTGTGGGCAGGAAGCAGAGACAATCTCTCCTGACCTCCATGCTGTGTGCAGGGGTGCAAAGAGAATCTTTCCTGACCTCCATGCTGTGTTCAGAGTGCAGAGACAATCTCTCCTGACGTCCATGCTGTGGGCAGGGGTGCAGACAATCTCTCCTGACCTCTATGCTGTGTGCAGGATGCAGAGACAATCTCTCCTGACCTCCATGCTGTGTGCAGGGGTGCAGATACAATCTCTCCTGACCTCCATGCTGTGTGCAGGGGTGCAGACACAATCTCTCCTGACCCCCATGCTATGTGCAGGGGTGCAGACACAATCCCTCCTGACCCCCATGCTGTGTGCAGGGGTGTAGACACAATCTCTCCTGACCTCCATGCTGTGGGCAGGGTTGCAGACACAATCTCTCCTGACCCCCATGCTGTGTGCAGGGGTGCAGAGACAATCTCTCCTAACCTCCATGCTGTGGGCAGGGTGCAGAAACAATCTCTCCTGACCTCCATGCTGTGTGCAGGGGTGCAGATCTCTCCTGACCCCCGTGCTGTGGGCGGGGTGCAGAGACAATCCCTGCTGAGCCCCCTCCTCCCTGCTAGTGTGTCTGCTCTCCCCTCTGTCTTCTCTCTGGTGCTTCACTGGATCCCACACTGGGAGTAATGGCTGTGGCAGGAGCTCTCGGGCAGCAGGCCCAACACAGAGGCTCCTCGGTGCCATCAGGCTGGTACCTTAGAAATCAGCTCCCATTGGCCCGGGCCTCCCCTCCTCCTGTGTGCCCGTCCTCACAAGGACGGCTGTGTCCTGGGGCGCTGACTCTGGGCTGGCTTGGCAGCACCAGGCTGCTCTGTACCTCGCTGACCAACCTCATGGGCCCAGCAGACACTGAAGAGGACTCACAGGCAGCCACCATCCTGCGGTCCTGGCCGCCGCGAGCGCCCGTGTGGCAGGGAGGTGTGGACGAGCATCTCCAGCCTGAAGTGAAAGACTTGCGCGGCCCTCCGTCTGCTTGTTCTTTCATAAGACCAAAGGCATGTTTTTCTGGGTGACATCCTGTGGTTTCTCTCACATGTACTTTATGGAATTTTCCAGACTCTCTGATACCTAGTGATATCTTTGCTGGTATGACCAGCAGTGTGGACTTCTCTTGCGATGGGAGGGGAGTGAGGTGTCACTGCCCCAGGGGAATCAGAGCAGTGGTCACAATGGGCTCTGATGCCCTTGGGGTCAAAGCTGTTCCCACAGAAAGAACTTCCCTTTTTATTTTTTATTACTAAAGTCATGGGCCCTTTGGAACACACCTATAATAGACTCCCAGCTTCTTCCCACATGAAGAGCCCTAGTTTCAGCTGCTCTATTCCCACCTCTGGGCTCCTGGTTATTAAATAATTTGTCCTGCTTTATATCTCACCACCTTTCGGACACCAAGTTGCAGATGACACCACCCTGACCTCCCTGGGCAGACGCCCTCACCCGTGTGTCCTGGAACCTCCCCTCCCCAGAGCCCTGCCCCACTAGGGACAGACAGACACAGGCTGGGGGTGTGGATCCACCTGCCAACACCCATGTCCAGTGGAGAAGCAATGACAGAAGCCAGAACTCCCACCTTCTGCTCCCCATAGAGAATTTGGGTCCATCCTCCCAGAGGGATAAAGAATAAGGAAGCTTCCAGTGGAGGTGATGGGACATGTAACTCTGTGGAATTGTACCCCTGTGGTCTTACAATCTTGTTAATCATTATTAAATCACTAATAAAAAAAAAAGAGAAATTCTTAATTTTTTAAGTTGATTCTCTCATGAGTTTTTTGGGAAGGAGAGAATTTTCTTTTGTTTTCTAAAATTCCTGTCGATGTCTGAACATGATTATATTATTATTATGATCATGATGACTATGAGCAGTACTGAGATAGAGTAGAAAGTGGAAGAGACCACAAGCTTCAAGTCCTTCCTTCACTGTGCTGGGTGGGAGGCAGGCAGAGCTGGGGCTGCACACAGGGCAGAGTCGCACCTCGCCGAGGGAGCACCCGTCCATCCTAACTCTGAGACCTGGAACGACTGGGACAGCCCAGCAGGAGAAAACCTGTGCCTGCTGTTATTGTGAGCCAGGGTTTTCTTCCTATGGGCCATGATTTTTTATTTTTAGTTTTTTAAAATTTATTTTCCCTTTTGTTGCCCTTGTTTTTCATTGTTGTTGTAGCTATTATTATTGTTGTTATTAATGTTGTTGTTGTTGTTGGATAGGACAGAGAGAAATGGAGAGAGGAGGGGAAGACAGAGGGGGGGAGAGAAAGAAAGACACCTGCAGACCTGCTTCACCGCCTGTGAAGCGACTCCCCTGCAGGTGGGGAGCCGGGGGCTCGAACCGGGATCCTTTCGTTGGTCCTTTTGCTTCACGTCATGTGCGCTTAACCTGCTGCGCTACCGCCCGACTCCCAATTTTTTATTTTTTAAATTTTTTCAGATAAAGAGGAAGCCAGAGAGAACAGAGAGGAGATCTACCCTAGTGCCACTTCACCCTTTGTGAAGATTTCCCCAGTGTCCTGCATGGTGGGCCCATGTGGCACCAGGGGCTCAAACTTGTGCCCTTGGCTAAGCATGGTTACCTCCTGGCCCTTCACCTGGTGGAATGTTTGCATGCACAGAGAAAAAAGTCTGGGGGAAGCGATAAGGGCAGGCATATTTTAGACTTTAATAGAGGAACAACCAATTAATAAAGAACCGGCAAAATGAAGTTTGGGCCAGGCGGAGGGACTTGGAGATAAGCAGAAAGAAAAGAGTTGGGTCCCAAGGTTCCTTTGCGACTCCTCTGGTGTCTGAGCTGCCACTGAGTGTCTGTCTTCTGTTAGAGAGACATTTATCTCTCGCCTCTGGGCAGAAGGAGGGCAGTTTTATCTGTGTTTATTGCTTCTTAATTGCCTTCAGTGCAACATCATTTTTCTGTCAAAAGGCATGTTTTGGGGTGAGATCCTCTGGTTTCCCTCAAGTGTATCATGGAATTTTCCGACACTTTGTGAGACAGAGCAATATCTTTGCTTGGATGACAAGCAGGATGTGTGCTTTTGTGTCCTTTAAAACACATTAAAACTTTCCCAGTATTGATTCCTACTGCAGGGCATGTCAACAGATACAACCCAGTGTCTACTGACAGTTGTTTAAGACTGCCAAGATGATGGAAGAATGCTAGAAAAAAGCACAGAGAAGAAGGAAAAGGTCTTGAAGCAGCGGGGAACTAAACCAATGCCCTGCAGGTAGGGCGGTTCCCAGGTAACACAATGATGGTGTAAATAGACACAGCGTCAGCAGTGCAACAGAAGGGGTCTTAGAAGCAGAATTTAGAAGCAGACCAATGGACGTGTATTGGCTATATCTTGCGGGCTTGCTGTAGTCACTGTTCTACATTTGACTGGCATCACCACCGACAACTGTGACTGAGCAAGCTTTCAGGGAGACTGCGTACTCAGGAGAGTGCATGCCTTCCTAGGTGGACTCCCTAGGCCCTTCCCCCACGAGGTGTTCTCTCTCTCTCTCTCTCTCAGAAAAGTCAAGAAGAAAACAGCTAATTTGAGCAACATTGGCAGCCAAGTCAAGGTCTTGCGTGGGGCAAGAAGTACATGCTGATCTCAGTCAGCCGTCATTAGCCTGAGGCCATCACAGAGGCAGGCAGGCAGCAGCTGTGTGGTGCAAACCCTTCTCAGCCAGTCCACAGCCTGCGACGTGGACTCCGTCACTCTCTGCAGTAATTGCGACTGAGGACTTGGAGTTACCTCAGAACATCACGAAGCGTCTTATTGCCATTGGACGTGCTCACTTTGGGGAAAGGCGGTGCTTCTCCCAGCTTTCCTTAAGCCGTGTACTCGAAGGTGGGAGGCGTGCTCTCATGGTTAGTGCGTGTGTGTGTGTGTGTGTGTGTGTGTGTGTGTCTGTGTGAGCAAGTGTGTATGTCTTGTGTGTGTCGTGTGTCTATGTGTGTGTGTCTGTGTGTGTGAGCAAGTGTGTGTGTCTGTGTCTCTGTGTGTGTCTGTGTGAGCAAGTGTGTGTGTCTCTGTGTGTGTCGTGTGTCTCTGTGTGTGTGTCTGTGTCTCTGTGAGCAAGTGTGTATGTCTCTGTGTGTGTCGTGTTTGTGTATGTGAGCAAGTGTGTCTGTCTCTGTGTCTGTCTTTGTGTGTGTCTCTGTGTCTGTCTGTGTGTGTGTCTCTGTGTCTGTCTCTGTGTGTCTCTGTGTGTGTCTCTGTGTGTGTGTCTCTGTGTCTGTCTCTGTGTGTGTCTCTGTGTGTGTGTCTCTGTGTCTGTCTCTGTGTGTGTGTCTCTGTGTGTGTGTCTCTGTGTCTGTCTCTGTGTGTGTGTCTCTGTGTCTGTCTGTGAGTGAGTGAGTGTGTGTCTGTACTGGGTAAGGAGGAGGACACTGCAACAGGCTCCCCTTTATGAAGACCATGTAACTGGCAGGGGTGGATAACACAATGGCTGTGCGAAGAGACTCTCATGCCCGAGGCTCCAAAGTCCCAGGTTCAGTCCTCCACACCACCACAAGTCAGAGCTGAGTAAGAAAAAAACTGAAAACAGTGTGATACAGAGAATCCAGCCATTCAGTGAGTGAAGGTCAAGTGCCCACAGAAATACTAGTCTCTAGGGACGCGATGAGTGAAGCAACTGCGGAATGAGGACAGGACACAGTCTAAGACTAACTTCTAGCCCAAGTCCTTATGGTCTGAGCGATTATTACCCACCACCCTCCCCTTCATGTGGCAAAACCTTCCCCTCCATGGTAATGGTATTCACAGGTGAAGCTGAGGGAGGCCAGCAAGATAGCTCGTCTGGGAGGGTGCTTGCTCTGTCTGTGGGTGACACAAGTTCAAGCCTGGATCCTACCACACCTTTGTGCTGTGGTCTCTCTCTCTCCCTCTCCCTCTCCCTCTCCCTCTCTCTCTCCCTCTGCCTCTCCCTCTCCCCTCCCCCTCCCCTCCCCCTCTCCCTCTCCCTCTCCCTCTCCCTCTGCCTCTGCCTCTCCCTCTCCCTCTCCCTCTCCCTCTCCCTGTCTCCCTCTCCCGCTCCCTCTCCCTCTCCCTCTCCCTCTTTCTTTCCCTCTCTCTTTCCCTCTCCCTCTCCCTCTCCCTCTCCCTCTCCCTCTCCCTCTCCCTCTCCCTCTCCCTCTCCCTCTCCCTCTCCCTGTCTCCCTCTCCCTCTGCCTCTGCCTCTGCCTCTGCCTCTCCCTCTCCCTCTCCCTCTCCCTCTCCCTCTCCCTCTCCCTCTCCCTCTCCCTCTCCCTCTTTCTTTCCCTCTCTCTTTCCCTCTCCCTCGCCCTCTCCCTCTCCCTGTCTCCCTCGCCCTCTCCCTCTCCCTGTCTCCCTCTCCCTCTCCCCCTCCCCCTCCTCTCCCCCTCCCCCTCCCCCTCCCCCTCTCCCTCTCCCTCTCCCCCTCTCTCTGATTTTGGCTCCAGGCTTATCACTGAGGCTCGGTGTCTGTACTATGAATGCACTGCTCCTGGAGGCCATATTTTTCTTTTCTTTTTTTTTTATAGGACAGAGAGAAATTGAGAGAGGAGGGGAAGATAGGAAGATAGAAGCCTGCAGACCTGCTTCATTGTTTGTGAAGTGTCCCCACCTGCAGGGGGAAGCTTTGCTAGTGGTAGAGCAGGACTGCAGGTGTCTCTCTGTTTCTCTCTCTCTCTCTCTCTCTCTCTCTCTCTCCCCCTTCTCCATTTCTGGATGCCTCTATCCAACAAATAAAGATAATTAAAAAATTAAATAAAAAGGAGGGAAGCTGGGAGTTGGGCTGTAGCGCAGCGGGTTAAGCGCACGTGGCACAAAGCACAAGGACTGGCATAAGGATCCCGGTTTGAGCCCCCGGCTCCCCACCTGCAGGGGGGTTGCTTCCCAGGCGGTAAAGCAGGTCTGCAGGTGTCTGTCTTTCTCTCCCCCTCTCTGTCTTCCCCTCCTCTCTGCATTTTTCTCTGTCCTATCCAACAACAACGACATCAATAACAACAACAATAATAACTATAACAATAAAAACAAGTGCAACAAAAGGGAATAAATAAACAAATATTAAATAAAAAGAAGCTAGAGCATGCCACAGTCAGCCTCTTCCCAATGCGCCACGTTCTCAAGGTCCGACAAGACATCGGGCCTGCTGGCTTGTGGGACGCACACACAGCGCCTCCTCCCACGCCAGTTTCTCTCAGCACAAGAAGAGATATGCATCTTAATCTTCACTCCAGTTTCTTTCAATTCTTGTCAGCTGACCTCTTTTGAAAAGTTTTCTTCCTTCTCCTTGCTTTGTCCTGCTTGTGAGCCAAAAGGCAAACTGTATTAAGCCTAATTAATCTAAAATAGCTCAAGAGACTGAATGACCCTAGGTGTTTGGAATGAAATTAGATTAAACAAAGAACCACTGTGTGTCTTCTGTGACAACCCCCAAACATGCTTTCATGAGTCTTTCTCTTCCCCAAGGCAACCGGCTATTCTTTTGAGTTCCCAAGCTAAGGAAACTTTCCAAAATAGTTTCTTACTTGGAATTATTGTTTTTATACTTTAAGTAGTAACACAAAAAAAGGCTGACCACTTTTCCTTTACAAGAAACAATGGCATTTCTGATTACGTAGGCATTTATAATGACACCTTTAGGGTATAATTACTGATATTCCATCATTTCTGTGGGAACATCAACTAACTGATCCTGGAAGAAGGAACAAAGAAAGATTATTGCATCAAATAGATGCTATTTCAGAAGACAAGTTCATTAGCTGCTCTCTAGTCCCTTATTTATTTATTTCCCTTATTAGGGGATTAATAGTTTACAGTCAACAGTAAAATACAATAGTCTGTACATGTTTGATATTTCCACATAACAATACAACCCCCTCTAGGCCCTCCTCCGCCATCCTGTTCCAGGACCTGAGCCCTCCCCCACCCCAGTGTCCACAATAGACCAACTCCAGTTCGTCCGAGTTCTGCTTTGCGTTTCCCCTTCTGTTCTTATTTTTGAGCTTCTGTCTATGAGTGAGATCATCCCCATCTTCATCCTTCTCTTTCTGGCTGCTCTCACTTCACATGTTTCCTTCAAGCTCCATCCAAGATGAGGTTAAGGAAGTAGATTTGCCATTTTTCATAGCTGAGTCGTAGTCCATTGTGTATCTAGACCACAGCTTGCTCAGCCACTCATCTGGTGCTGGACACCTGGGTGGATTCCAGGTTTTGACTGTTACAGATTGTGCTGCTGTGAACACAGGTGCACACAGATCTTTTTGGATGGGTGTGTTGGGTTCCTTAGGATCTATCCTAGGGGAGGAATTGCTGGGTCCCTGGGCAGGTCCACTTCCAGCCTTCTGGGAGTTCTCCAGACTGCTCTCCACATTCCCCAGCAGTGCAGGAGACTCCTCTGACCACCTCTAGTCCTTCAGATTTTGAGTCATCATCGAGAGGAAGGCAGAGATGGCCTCTGGTCCCGACTACACGTATGTCAGCAGAAGGAAGAGCAGGGTAACCACACACACTCATTCACAGTGAGGTTCTTGCAAAGAAGCACCAAACAAAAGTACAGCATGAGAAGCCCCTGCTGACGAAAGGAGAAGCTATTCCTGTCAGAGCACCTTGTCTCTCAGCCCCGCACACAGGCCTCATGGCTGAAGGGAGAGGAAGGCTTCAGAGCGTCTGCGTTAGATGAGCCCAGAGTGGGCAACACTTTGGGGAGTTCTTCGGCTCAGGTCACTGTATATACGGCCTTCTTGTCGAGCTCCAGGCTCAATCTATGAGAAAAAGGCACACAGGAAATTCATTCTAAATTCCTTTATCCACACAGCAAGTCGAGTCAGGCTACGGGACATGGAAGTGAAAGGGTGCGAGAGGGCCAGGATTTTCAAACTTGAAAATATTTTGCTGCCTGGGGCGTGTCTGTAGCTGGCCATGATGACAGCTGGCTGGAGGTCTTCACAGACGCAGTTCCCAGGCACTTTCAGGCTTCGAGATTCCAGAGAGCATCCCGTGGGGCGGGGCAGTCACAGTCTGAGATCACGGTCAGGAAATAGGAGGCCTAAGGGAGTCGTTGATGATGGGACACCAGAAGCCGGATTTTCATAAACACACTTTTGCTTCCAGGAGAGGCCGTGGAGGGGGGTGACTTCAAGTGGCCGTGTGTGACTTCAGGGAAGAGGGATCTCACGGGCCAAGTGAACATGGAGGCCCTGGCCCTGAGGATGTGTGTGAGCTCAGGAAGGCTGTCCACCTGGAGACTCACTTCTTTGTCATGGATGTCCATCTGTCCATCTTGCCACACACCACTGTCCTTGTGCCTCTCCTCAGTTGGAAGTTTCACTTCTCCAGGAAGAATCCTGAATTTCCATTCCCCTAACCCCTCTGGAGCTGAGTAGAACCCCAGGCCTTTCTCCGTCATCCTTGTCCCATCCCCTCCATTGGAAGCTTCCCTAGTCTTCATCCCACTGAAAGTATGGACCAAACATTTTTAATTAATTAATTAATTATATCATTTTATTAGTGATTTAATATTGATCAATAATATTGTAAGATAACAGGGGTACAGTTCCATAGAGTTCCCACCACCAGAGTCCCTGTCCCATCCCCTCAACTGGAAGCTTCCCTGTTCTTTATCCCTCTGAGAGGATGGACCCAAATTCTGTATCGGGAGCAGAAGGTGGGAGTTCTGGCTTCTGTCACTGCTTCTCTGCTGGACATGGGTGTTGGCAGGTGGACCCACACCCCCAGCCTGTGTCTGTCTGTCCCTAGTAGGGCAGGGCTCTGGGGAGGGGAGGTTCCGGGACACATGGGTGAGGGTGTCTGCCCAGAGAGGTCAGGATGGCGTTATGGCAGCATCTGCAACTTGGTGGCAAAATATTGGAGCTGGAGGGTTGACATCTCAGTCTTGATTTCATTGGGAACAGCCTGAAGTGAAACATGACCACCAAACACGTTTACTGACAATCTTTGCATGTATAAGCCATGCCCACTCACTTCCCCCCAACAAAAGCAAAAAAAAAGACCACAGCAATCAAAAGGAGTATTTTGATGGAACATTTTAGTAAGCATTTGTGTTTTGGCATCTTATTAAAAAAAAAAAAAAAAGAGAGAATGATGTATGTATGTATTCTTACCCTGAGGTCAAAGAAACAGTCTCAGAGAGAGCATTGTACTCTAGTGATTTGGCATAAGTGGGCTCACCAAAACCTAGGATGTCTTCACCGAAATCGCCTTCATTCTGTGATCGAATGTGGGTGATTGTCCTTGTTTCCTTTTCATGTTTGATGGTGATACACAATCTGAGTACACACACACACACTATTTTGATCTTTATATGTTATTCTTTATTACATGGACCTGTCTTATTTTGATACACTCAGATGATGTATGATAGATATGTCAGTAAAAATACATTCAGGTACACATTTTTTTTCTTACTGATGTAACGTCAGATTACAAGATCATCTACGTAGGGCTCAACTCCACACCTCTTCTATATGCACACCGGCACAGCAAATCCCCGAGACTGAAAGACACCTTTCTCTTCATCCCAGGGGACTGTACCCCCCACCTTCAGCCACTCCCTTTTGGGTGGCCTCAGTTTTACAGCCAGAGTCTGTGGGCTCACTTCTGTTCAATGTTGTTCCCGTGTTGTGTCTCCTTACATTTCACACACGAGAGACGTCCTTCCGGATTTTCCTTTCTCCTCTTTCTTGTCTTGCTTAGTGTCACTCCCTTCTGGCTCCATCTACATTGCAGCAAAAAGCAAGGCTCCCTCTTTTCTTGTAGATGCGTGGCCCTCAGTTGCAGATACCTGTGTCTTTGCAATCATTTATTGCTGGGCATATGGGTTGTCCCCACATTCTGGTTAAACTGTGCTGCCATGAACAGGGGTATGAATAGGACTTTTGGGGTTTGTGATTATCCATCTATCTATCTATCTATCTATCTATCTATCTATCTATCTATCTACATTCATATTCACTTAAAAATAGCATGAGCTGTCTGAAGAGAGGGTTATAACTGTATCACAGCTTAAGACAAAGGGGAAAGTCAATCATATTAACCCTGTTTCATTTAAATTTTGGTATCTTTTTATTCACTAAAGAATTTTGCATTTTTTTAGAATATTACATTGAAAGTGTGTGTGTGTGTGTGTGTGTGTGTGTGTGTGTGTGTGTGTGTTAGTTTACCACTGCAACACTGGCTGGAACTAAAAAGGAACCACCTTATTTAGAAAGACAGTCCCATGGGCTATCTGCCCTTACATAGGCTACTTACTCAACTCTGGAGGGAGCTAGAGTTTGTGTTCCGTCCAATAGATTATAGATATGAATGGCAATCTTCTTAAAACAATCTTGAACGCTGTCCTTGAGTAAGGAAAAGGGACAGTCATCATAACCTCTTCACTTTTTTAATTAACTAACACAAAAAGGCAAAACCTCCAAGACCAGCTCAGTTACCCTAAAGCAAGCACACTGATTGTTCTAGCCAAGAAAGAAAACATTGGTAGTATAGCCAAAAACCTCTTCTGTAACGCCTCCATTGCTGCCCTTTCTTCCTTCTCAAAGTTCATCCCTTGCCCAACTTGAGCAGTCAAATTCCCTCTTTTTTATTATTTTATTTATTTTTTTTCTTTTTTTTAAAATTTTTTAAAAATTTATTTTATTTATTTACTCCCTTTTGTTGCCCTTGTTGTTTTATTGTTGTAGTTATTATTGTTGTTGTCGTTGTTGGATAGGACAGAGAGAAATGGAGAGAGGAGGGGAAGACAGAGAGGGGGAGAGAAAGACAGACACCTGCAGACCTGCTTCACCTCCTGTGAAGCGACTCCCCTACAGGTGGGGAGCCGGGGTTCGAACTGGGATCCTTATGCCGGTCCTTGTGCTTTGCACCACCTGCGCTTAACCCACTGCGCTACAGCCCGACTCCCTATTTTATTTATTAATGAGAAAAGAGGAGAGAGAGAAAGAACCAGACATCACTCTGGTACATGTGCTGCCGGGCATTGAACTCAGGACCTCATGCTTGAGAGTCCGATTTTTTATCCACTGCGCCACTCCCGGACCACGTCAGATATTTCTCTTTTAAGATTTCAAATAATTGTATTATTGTTTTATGAGAGAATGGAGAGAGAGAGAGAGTCTGCAAGTCCCAGAGCATGACTGGCTTGTGAGGCTTTGGGGAACCAGCCTGGGGCTTTGCACGTGCAACGACCGTGCTCTATGCACTAAATAACTCACCCACCTCTTCTGATCTAACACTATGCTTTTTGGTCACCCTGATTTTTTAACGTAATGTAAAGAGACTCTGGAGTATATATTTTTTCATGTCTGACATCTTTGATTTACCATTAGATTTGTGAGGACAATTTATTGATTGAATGTATAGATCCAACATTTATTTATATAAATATCACATGAATTATGTATCTGTTATACTAGTAGGGGTTCGCAAACAGTTACCTTGGCTTCGGACCCACCGTAAGGAGAAACCAGGGTGGAAGTTGGCATAGCAAGTCTTCCTTTCAGACAGTTTTGCTGAGGACAGGCACACAGACTGCTGAGGACAGGCACACAGACTGCTGGGAGCGGAACAGAGGCCATCTAGTGCTGCAGTTAGCTGGCGGTCAGTCCTTCCAGCATCTCCAAAGAGGTCATATGGAACGGATAGCAGACACATTTACTAGGAAAAACGGGTGGGGACGTCTGTCCACTGCCCATCAGCCACACTCATTGGCTAGTGGCGACCCGTCGGCATGCCCTCTGCTCACACTCCAGGTCATTCACGAATTTCCCAGGAGAATCCCGGCTTAGGAAAACAACATTCCGGGCACTCACCTGTGTGTGGTGAGGCCCTTACGGTCAGCGTTACCTACTGCACCTTCTGGTACACACGAGAAGCCAAAGCCTGTGTGCACTCAGGCGCAGTCTCTGAAGATTCTGATGATGTGCAAATGAGGTTTCCCTGCGCTGGATTTTTGATAGCGTGAGTGTGAGCATAGCTGTCCGTGTGTCTTGGTGTATATGTGCATGTATCACTGCCAGGTGTATCCAGAGAGTAGAGCTGCAGGAGTGTGAGGCACTTGTGTGCCTTTGGACAGTGCCAGTTTACTAAAGGGACTGCATGTGTGTTACCACTTGTACAAGAAACGTAGGGTGGCTGAAGTCGCCTCAGCTGTTTGCATTGCCCTATGTCTTCAAAAATTAGTTTTGAAAGGAGATTAATCAACATCTAGAGGCTTAACATTGTTGCTAGATTACGTCTCCTTAATTATTTTGTTCTCTGAACACCACACATCTGACATCTGGTCATTTGAGCTCTGTGTCCTGGCCCCCAGATGTGCTCATGGAGCCTGTGCTGTTGGGCTGGGACCAACAACATTGCACTTGACCTTCGCAGCAGTCCAAAGTAAACAAAGAGTGAGGAATACGACACACAACGTGCCCAGAGAAGTCACACTGATTGATGACATCGCACTTATCAGAAGGCCTTTCCAAGTCTTGACTAATTCGAGACTCCCTGTTGTGAGAGAGAAGCTCTTCCTCAATGGGATATTAAAATTCCTGTCAGTAACATCCAAGAGCCTATTTTGCTCTGCTCAAAAAGTAGGAAGTCTGGAACATGTAACTTTTGTTGAAGAAACAAGAAGATCAAGAGACAGCCTTTTAAGATCTGGCCCCAAACTCCCTTCCTCCTGTGATACAACCCAAGGTTAAGCCCCATTCGACTCCTTCTGAAAGGGCATAGTCAATGCTCCCAATCTGAACGGCGCCTTTGACTCCTGGCGGTCACAGTGCCTTCCCTGTGGTCATCGAGACTTGAGCTTCAGAGGAAAACGCCCTAGATGTTGCTCTCGTCCCCTCCTAGGGGTTGCCCCAAGTCAAGGAAAACTACACTTAAGTTCCTCTGATTACTAAGCATGCTTCCTTAAGTCAGGGAAGTTGGTGGATAAATTGTAAATAGCCAGCATCTGTACACAGAAGCTTCTGGATCCCTCCTCTTCTTCTGAACCCTCCTGAGGTCCTGCTTCTTCACCATGAAAGCAGAGGCTCACCACTCCTGCCCTTGCTGCCCACACGGGTAGCTGCTGGCTCCTCCCATGACGCCAGGTCACCGGGGCTGTGACCACTGGTGGTGTCATGGGGGTCCTGGGGTGCTTTTCTCTGGATGAAGACTCACCACTCAGGACACAGGGCTCTTTCTTCAGTGGAGATAATGGAAGATAAAAACGGTTCCAATTTCTTGTGGTGATGGGCATCCAGGAAGCGTTTTCAAGTATTCCAACACCCTCCCGTGTCCTGAGAAAGAGGGTCAAGGCCACTGTGTTTTTCTTTCCTTTTCCTTTTTGTTTCAGTGTCAGCGTTCTCACTGGGCTTGGTGCAGGCACTAAGATTCTACCAGCCGGTGGCCATTTTTTCCTTTTTTTCTTTCTTTCTATTTTTGTTAGAAAGGACAGAGAAATTGAGAGAGGAGGGGGAGCTACAGAGGAGAGACAAAGAGAGACACCTGCAGATCTGCTTCACAGCTCATGAAGCGTCCCCCTACAGGTGGGGAGCGGGGACTCAAACCTGGATCTTTGTGCGTGATAACCTGCACACTTTATCAGGCACACCGCCACCTGTTCTCTCCTTCTCTACCTCCTCTTTCCCTCTGATTTCTCTTTGTCTCAACACAAGACAAAAAAAGTAAATGCATATATATATATTTTTTTTTTTTTAAAGAAAAGCCACACACACACACACACACACACACACACACTAAAATTCAAGCTGTCAACCAAGCAAAGGAGATTGTGTCTGCCCCTTGCCACCCGGCCCCTCCTAACGGCCTCTTTCCAGTCACCGTGTGAAGACTGGGACTTCGCTCTCCTGTGGGTAGTCCGCTGGGTCTGCCCGTGGCTCTGGGAGGCAGCGCTGATGCCGCACACGCAGAGAGCCCGAGAGCCGAGCCTATACTGAATAGAGTCTCCCATGTCTTATCAATTTACCCGGGGCCATTGTCTCTCGCTCTAGAGGTCACTCTTCGGAGCACTCAAATGGGAATTAGAACGTCTCTGCCCTGTTCCTTTCAGCAGGCGAGCAATGTAGATATGTGTGCGTGACCCATTTCACGGAGTGTTTGCCATAAATTCGCTTTTAAGTGGCATTCTCTTACAGCACTCCCGCTGGCCCCTGCATTACAAATGAGGGAACTATGGAAACACACACTAAAATATTCGGGAATAAATGGCCCCTTTATTACATAAAAGCTCTCCCGTGTCTCCAAGGTACAGAGAATAGAATAATTTATCGTAAATGAGATTATTATTGCTGGGAAAAGGTCTATTTTAATGCCAGTTTTCTTGGGGATTAACCAAGTCCTAAGAGTCCAGAGGGAGGGATGTTCATAAGTGTCTGAGTCAGTACTTTAGAAGCTTTGAGCGGACGGGAAAGTAGGTGCTGAGGCAGCGGAATCGAGGGAAGACGGGACACATGCTGTTTGTGCTTATCTCTGAGGGAGTCAGCGCCAGTGTCCGGAAACCAACCGAGAAATGAAGGCCGAGGCGACGTCTCTGAGAGCAAGAGGAAGGTCCCCTGTGCTTTGGAGACTGAACTGCAATGTCAGAGCCTCAGACTCAGGGCCTCCGGGGCCTGAGCCGCTGGGTGGTGTCCAGTGTCGGGGCGCCGGTCTTGTGGAGGACACATCCTCTCGGCTGTCCTGTGGGCACATAGTCCACACGGAGACAAAGAGGAACTCGCTCAGAAAGGGAGCTGCAGCCCTGGAGTCCAGAGAGCCAGTGACTTGTCGTTTCTAATGCAGCCAGCAAAAAGGGTATTCAGGTTAGTAAGCCGAGAAGACAGATGGCCGTCTTTTCAGAAACTCAGAGCAGGATGAAGTGTCTTCCTCCTAAAAGTGATGTTGAGTGGTATTGGCTCTCTCTGTGTTCAACCAGACTCATCTTCATAAATATTAACCACCGCTGTGCGGGAACTGGGCAGAGAGTCTGTGACTGGAGCAGTAACTGAAACCACTTGTAGGGAATGCGGTGCTAACGGTCAGGGGCACAAAACCGAGGTGTACGTCAAGCTGGGGTGCCAGGAGACTCAGGCAGCGAGGGAAGGTGGCAGCCTTTGGTTGCTGTTGTTGTTACCCATATATCCTGTCTTTTTTTAAAAAAAAAAAATTTATTTATTTATTATTGGATAGTGACAGAGAGACACTGAGAGGGGAGGGAGAGAGACAGAGAGACACATGTAGACCTGCTTCATCACTCGTGAAGCTTTCTCCCTTGTAGGTGGGGACCAGGGGGCTTGAACCTGGGTCCTTGTGCCCTGTGCTGTGAGTTCTTACCCAGGTGCGACGTCGCCCAGCTCCCCCTGTGTCTCCAGAGGCGGACATTCTGGTGGTTACCCTTGATGTAGTCTGTGTTGACAAAGGCCTAGCTCTCCGTCCAGCACTGCGGTAACAGGGAAAAGGAGAAGGAGTCCTCCTTCTCACGGCCCTCCTGGTCTTACTTCCATACCTGCTCCCTCTACCCCATGTCCTTTCGCGACTTCATTTCTAACCAGCACTTTCGAAAGCTACATGGAGCTGAGTATGAAAACTGCCATGATGCTCTCTGGCTGGAGACGAGAAGAAGCACTGTGTGAATCTGGGTCTGCAGCTGGAAGGCAAGAGCTGGCAGGGGAGACATTCGGCTGAAGATTCGGCCCCTTCAGGACTTCGGTCTTGGCAGCCTCTTCAAGTCCTTGGATGTCTGCACGGGGGTTATGATAAGAGCCAGAACCGATGCCGCCTTCCCCGTGGGCCGGGGCCTGTGCGTTCTCTCCCTGAATCTTTACACAGCGCCTGCAGGTGGGCACTTGGACGTCTTGTCAAAGATGAAGGCTGAGACTCGCCAGATCAGGGGAATCTCCAGGACCACACACCAACGAGCTGGTGGATCCACACTGTCCCACCTCAGACACTGGGCTCTCACCACTCTGCCTTTCCCCACTCTTACAGAGGCTCTCCCTTTACCTTACTCATCCCTTTAATCTTTCTTTTTTTAAAAAAAATATTTATTTATTTTCCCTTTTGTTGCCCTTGTTGTTTTATTGTTGTAGTTATTATTATTGTTGTTGTTATTGATGTCATCGTTGTTGTTGGATAGGTCAGAGAGAAATGGAGAGAGGAGGGGAGGACAGAGAGGGGGAGAGAAAGACAGACACCTGCAGACCTGCTTCACCGCCTGTGAAGCGACTCCCCTGCAGGTGGGGAGCCGGGGGCTCGAACCGGGATCCTTACGCCAGTCCTTGTGCTTTGTGCCACCTGAGCTTAACCCACTGAGCTACCTCCCGATTCCGTAATCTCTTTCTTTTTAAGATAAGGAGACACGAGGCAATGAGCTCATGTGTCTCTGCCACTAGGACTGTCGATGGGGCTCCGTACACTACTGTCTCTTGGTAGCCATCTTGTCCTTTTTCCTTCTGTTTTTGAAAGACACTGAAAAATGGAATGACGGACAGATAGAGGGAGAGATATCCAGTAGCACTACTCCACCTGTCACGAAGCTTCCTCCCCTACAGGTGGGGAGCAGGGGCTTGAACCCTGTCCGTCATGCATGGTAGCACGTAGGCTTTACAGGAGGAGCTACTAACTGGCACCTCAAAGAGAAATGTGATGGTTGCTGGGCCGACATTCACGGGCCCAAACCCTCACCTCTCTGCAGCCGCCAAGTCTGATGCCCCCATAACTTTGGATCTTTTGGTCTCTGTCCACTTGAAAGATGGGGTATTAGACCAGATGGCACTGAGGATGCCTTAGCCTCTGACATACGGCAAGGCCCCAGGCTCATGAAGAGGCTTTTCTCTTCTCTCTGTGCACCCAGGGGCAGTACACACACACTGACACACACTGACACACACACTCACACACACTCACACACACTCACACACACACACTCACACACACACACTCACACACACTCACACACACACACACACACTCACACACACACTCACACACACACACACACTCACACACACACTCACACACACTCACAACACACACACTCACACACACACTCACACACACACTCACACACACTCACACTCACACACACACTCACACACACACTCACACACACTCACACTCACACACACTCACACACACACTCACACTCACACAAACACACACTCACACACACTCACACACACTCACACACACACTCACACACACACACTCACACTCACACTCACACACACACACTCACACTCACTCACACACACACACACTCACACTCACTCACACACACACACACTCACACTCACACACTCACACACACACTCACACACACTCACACACACACTCACACACACACACTCACACACACACTCACACACACTCACACTCACACACACACTCACACACACACTCACACACACTCACACTCACACACACTCACACACACACACACACTCACACTCACACTCACACACACACACTCACACTCACTCACACACACACACACTCACACTCACTCACACACACACACACTCACACTCACACACTCACACACACACTCACACACACACACACACACTTACACACACACACACTGACACACACTCACACACACACTCACACACACTCACACACACACACTCACACACACTCACACACACACTCACACACACACACTCACACACTCACTCACACACACACAGTCACACACACACTCACACACACACTCACACTCACACACACTCACACACACTCACACACACACTCACTCACACACACACACACACTCACACACACACACACACTCACACACACACTCACACTCACACACTCACACACACACTCACACACACACTCACACTCACACTCACACACACACTCACACACACACTCACACACACACACTCACACTCACACACACTCACACACACACACTCACACACACTCACACACACACTCACACACACACACACTCACACTCACACACACTCACACTCACACACACTCACACTCACACACACACTCACACACACACTCACACACACACTCACACACACACTCTCACACACACACACACACTCACACACACACACTCACACACACACACACTCACACTCACACTCACACACACACACACTCACACACACACTCACACTCACACACACACTCACACACACTCACACACACACACTCACACACACACACACACACACACACACACACACACACACACACACACACTCACACTCATACTATGGCCCCTGGCCTGTTCCCGCCTGAGATCTGAGAGCCCAGAAGAACTTCTTCAATGCCACTGATTGGAGTTCCAGGCCTCAAGTGAGAACACCCACTGTCTTAATCATTGGGTGGAAATCAGTTTCAGAGTACCATTGGGTCAGTTCTAGAAATTCAACAACATGGAGGCTAGGACAAGAAAATCCAGACCTCTCCTCTCAGTAAACTGAGGCACACCAAGAACACTTTCTCATCTTTAATCTCCAGACCCTGAATGATTCCCCTGCTCCAGTAAAGCAAAAGTTATAACAACACGATTCTGAATATATGTAGAGGATGTTTATGTATATATATGTGTGTGTGTATGTATATTATTTATTTGTTTGTTTATTTTTTCCAGAGCACTGCTCAGCTCTGGCTGATGGTGGTATGGGGGACTGAACCTGGGACCTATCAGCCTCAGGCATGAGAGTCTCTTTGCATAACCATTATGCTATCTCCCCTTTCCTGCAGAAGAAATATTTTAGACAGTTTCATAAAATATAGGGGAGAGTAGAAGGACATAAAAAGTTCTGACCTCACACCTGAGAGAAAGGCTTCCACCAACAGACCAGGACGTGACAGGAGCTGGGGGGTCATACAGACAAAGGAACTCAGCTTCACTGCTGGTGGGAGTGCCGACTGATGAGTCCTGACACAAAGCTCCAGGAAGCAGAGTGAGGGCCGGAGGAAACGCTGATTGTGCTGTGAGAATGTCCCCAGGACTCTGGTCCCCGTGGCTGAGCTGCGTGCATGGCGTGTGGCTCTCCAGCGCGTCTTTGTGCAGTGGCCCCAGGTTTACGCTTGTAAGACAGTGCTGACCGGGTTGGGGGCAGCCCTGTGGGAGCACAGGCAGTGGGCGGAGGAAGCTCATTTGCAAATCAGTCCATGGACACCCTTCCACTGCAGGGGAAGAAAACGGAATTAAGCACATTTGTGCTGGGTGCCGGGGAGAGCTTGGCTCTCTTTTTCTTTAATGGTGATCGACTACTTTGGAGAGAAAAAGTGCCAAGTGGCATTTGATTTTTAAACTCTTGCAAGTGTTTAATAATTAATTCTTGTTTTCCTTCCAGTCTTCTCCACCCACAAAACTCTTTCTCCATTTCAGCTCAGACTGTTGATATTCTGTCAGGAATTAGGGTCAGATTCTGACTCAGCTGTTTCGATAACCAGAGAGCAAATGTTCGCTTTACGGTTCAACAATGTGGGGAACGAAACTGAACCCCAAAACATCCCAATGAGAAAAACAGAAATGGTGTCTGCCTGACAGCTATATTCTGAGATTTACTCTTCATGTCTCTAGAAGGACACCTGGAGGATGAAAAAATAAGGAAGCTGTCAGGGCAGGGGATTGGACATGGGGCTCTGGGGGTGGGCACTGTGTGGAAATGTACCCCTCTTATCCTGTAGTCTTGTCAATATCTCCATCTTATAAGTAAAAATAAAAACTGTATAACAAAAAAGCAGGACACTGGTAAGAGAGCTTCTGGTAGACCTATGGATGGGGTGAAGGAGGCGGGATGTTATTGTTTGCAGAGCTGGAGTGAGAGGAAACAGTGACAAGAGCTCTCTCTCCTCTGGGAGGGACCTACTGTGTGGAGAGGTCAGATAAAGTCCCCATACAAACAGTGCCCAGGTGCCCTCTGCTCTGCTGGCTACACGACCTTGCCTTTGCAAGCCTGGCCTCAGTGCAGTGGGAGCCTTTCTGGGCAAACGCTCACTACATCCGTGTGCATGGAGGCTCTCACTTGTGGAATGGAGATTTTGCAGACCTCTCTGGCAACCGTGTCAGGGTGCAAAAGCTTTGCCTCGGCTGCTGGTACAAACACGGAGTCTGGGACCTCAGCTCCGAAAGCTCTGGTCCCATCTGTTCAGAGAAGGTCTCAGACGATTCTGAAGCAGGCGGCCCCGGGATAAAATGCTGAGAAGGGCAACGGACTGCACGCTGAGGAGGAAGAGCCCGACAGGGCAGAGAGAGCAAGGGCAGAGGGCAGTACAAGCGCATGCAAGTCGCCTTTGAATCCAGGGGTGTGGGTTGGCTTTCCCGGCCAGGGTCAGGGGAGGCTGTGCAGCAGCAGAGCACAGGGCTTGCATGAGAGAGGCCCTAAGTTCAGCCCAGGCCGCCTGTATGCCAGACTGAGTGAGGCTCTGAGTGTCAGCACTCTGTGTCCCGTTCCAGATTTCTCTCTGTCTTTCTCACACACTCACCCCAACATGTGAAATCAGTCAGTTAGTCAGTCAGTCAATCAATCAATCTTCAGTTCAGTCTCAGCAAAGCTTCTTCAGTTTTATGTGCCTTCTTCCTTTATGTGTAAAATAAGGGGGGGGGGTCAGGCAGTGGCACACTGGGTTAAGAACACATAGTATGAAGTGCAAGGATCTGGGTTCGAGCTCCCCAGCTCCCCACCTGCAGGGGGGAGTCATCCCACAAGTGGTGATGCAGGTCTGCAGGTGTCTGTCTCCCCCACCCCGGCCACTCTGTTTTCCCTCCTCTTTCGCTGTCTCCCATCCTCTCTCAATTTCTCTCTGTCCTATTCAATAAAAATGAAAAAAATAGGGAAAGAGAGAGGCAGACTGGGAGTATGGACCGACCAGTCAACGCCCATGTTCAGCGGGGAAGCAATGACAGAAGCCAGACCTTCTGCCTTCTGCACCCCACAGTGACCTTGGGTCCATACTCCTAGAGGGATAGAGAATGGGAAAGCTATCAGGGGAGGGAGTGGGATACAGAGATCAGGTTATGGGAATTGTGCGGAATTGTACCCCTCTTATCCTATGGTTTTGTTAATGTCTCCTTTCTTAAATAAAAAATTTTTTAAAAAGCTAAAAAAAAAGGAAAAAATGGGAAAAAATGGCCACCAGGTGCAGTGGATTCGTAGTACAGACATCGAGCCCCAGTGATGACCCTGGAGGCAGTAAGTCAGTCAGTCAGTCAGTCAGTCAGTCAGTCAGTCAGTCAGTCAGTCAGTCAATCAGTCAATCAGTCAATCAGTCAATCAGTCAATCAGTCAATCAGTCAGTCAATCAGTCAGTCAATCAGCACTGGCTGGGTGGTAGGCAAGGTGCTCCTCCTACTTCATTCGAGGTCAAGAGTTTTAAGGCAGCAGCCCGTTTGGAAGCTGAGAGAGGACTGACTCTACCGGGCATCTCGTTGTCCTTATTCCACATGCAAAGAGGAGGCACAGCTGAAGCAGAGACTCACCTGACAGAGCTCACTGCCCCCAGGTGCTGGAGCTGCGACACGGAGCCAGGACCTGACAGAGCTCACTGCCCTCAGGTGCTGGAGCTGCGACACGGAGCCAGGACCTGACAGAGCTCACTGCCCCTAGGTGCTGGAGCTGCGACATGGAGCCAGGCTGTGTCACTGGGGACACTCAGCGCAGGGGAAATGGCCGTCCAGAGACAGTCACATGATGCTCAGTGTTTGAGACCACTCTTCATGGTTGCTGAGGGTTATCAGCCAGCTGACCCTATTGAGAGCATCTAGTAGCCGCCAGCTCTGGCTGAGCTCCCTCTAACCGCTTGAAGATGGGCCGGGTGGGTGGAAGGTCCCGGATCTTCATTTTCTCTGCCTCTGAACTGAGGTCAGCTCCTGTCTCCCAAGATGCCAGCATCAGTGAGGTCCGTGTGGGAAGAATTTTGTGGATTCTAATGTTCTGTGCAAACACGCGGTGATACGGTGATACTGAGACATAAGTGGCCCTAGTTGTCGCAGAGAGTAGAAGCAAAAATGGTTCTCAGGTGCCATGCTTCTCTCTTCATCATCTCTTGTGGAAAAGGAATAGCACTGTGAGAGAGAGACGGTTAGGTCTGCTCTTCAAAGGAACATGGGCAGAACAACTGTTTAGTACAAAAATTCTTTTGATAAATTGTTATCTGTGCCCGCCAGTGGCCAGGAGTTTTGTACTCTCTAGGTCAGCTCCTTGTAGTGCTTGCTAATCCTCCCACAGACAGCCTCAGACTCTCTCCCTCGTTTCCTTACTTAGGCGACGGGGAGATTGTGAGCTCTGAAGCCCAGCCCAGGAGTGGAGGAGACTGCGGCTCTGCGTCGGGTCTAAAAGATGGGAGAAGGGTGAGGGGGGTGCGCTGCTGCCTGATGGCCACTGTTGGCGGCCCACCCTTTTGCAAAAGAATAAATGCCTTACTTCTACCCCTAAGTTTTTGCCTTGACAAGTCATTTTAATTGGACGTCATTTACAACAATACTAATAAGGCTCAGGCAAAAATGACTAAAGTCATGGGCCCCTTGGAACATGCCTAAAACTGACTTCTTGCCACACAAAGATCCCTAGTTCCATCTGCTCTATTCCTACCTTTTGGGTTCCTGTTTATTAAACTATTTGTTCTGCTTTATATCGTACAGCCTTTCAGCCAACAAGTTGCAGACTCTACCATAACGCCATCCTGACTTCCCTGGGCAGATGCCCTCACCCATGTGTCCTGGAACCCCCCCTCCCCAGAGCCCTGCCCCACTAGGGACAGACAGACACAGGCTGGGGGGGTGGGTCCACCTGCCAGCACCCATGTCCAGCAATGACAGAAGGAGAAGCCATGACAGAAGCCAGAACTTCCACCTTCTGCTCCCCATAAAGAATTTGGGTCCAGGCTCCCAGAGGGATAAAGACCAGGGAAGCTTCCAAGGAAGGGACGGGACAGGGAACTCTGGTGGTGGGAGCTGTGTGGAATTGTACCCCTGTTGTCTTACAATCTTGTTCATCACTATTAAATTATTAAAGAAAACCACTAATGTATTTCAGATACGGCTATTTCTTTTTTAATAAGAGCTTTCTTAGTGGGGTCTCTATTTCTTATGTGGGAAAGAGGAGGAGAGCAGGAGGTGTCGATTCTATTCCTTCGAGATGGAAGGAAGATTTTGTCCCCAAGAGGACAGATGACAGGGATCCCATTGCATTCCAGAACATTCCAAAAGATGGGGGATTACTCACAGTCAAGACTTGAGATATTGAAGGGAAGACTGGCCCTTTCTGCTTGGCTCCATGTGAGAAGCAGTAAAGGCCTCAAAGCCGAGACATCTTCACAGTGTTCGTACGTGATATATTGTCTAGGAGGCAGATATATTCAGTGTTTTGACTTTCTTTTTTAACCAAAGTACTGCTGAGCTCTGGCCTGTGGTGTTGCCCAGGATTGAACCTGGGGCCTCAGAGCCTCAGCCATGAAAGTCTTTTGCAGAACCAGTATGCTGCTCCCCCTCCCCCATCCCTGTTTTCAGAGCTTTGTAGCAGCCACTGCATTGAGCTGTGTTTGTATGAAGGCACTGATTATGCAAGAAACATCCTTTGGGAAAGCGATTTCAGATTCAGAGGAAAAGAAAGAGTCTGACAAACACTGTAGTCCCAGGCTAGGCGCTGAAAGCAAACCACGATACTCTGAGTTCCTTTCTTCTTCTCTGGGAGTCTTCTCATGTGACTCTGAGAAAGGCTTCAGTGCCACCATAGACAAATAAACATACTCCTACCCATGGGGAGAGCTTCAAATAAAGCTGGGGGGCAAGCCAGAACCCCTATTCTTGTTTTCTGGAAGAAAAGGAGCATTTCTACTAAGGAATGTAGACCTTGGTCTCGGAAAGAACCCAGTTTACAAACAAAAAAGAAGAAAAAAATCTTTCTGCTAGCATGTAGAACTCTCTTTACTATTAATTTCACTCTAGCTCTATTAACTATCAAAAAAGAAGAAAAAGTTAAAAAGGAAAGAAGAAAGTTCCCTGCGTCCAGTGGGTTCTCCACGCAGGTACCAAGCCCCAGTAGTCACCCTGGTGACAATAGAAACAAACAAACTAACTAACTAAACTAAACTAACACCAGCAAAAACGCCTCTTGTGTTAGCAAGTCTGCCAGTGCTTGTGAGTGGGTGGGTGGCACTGGCTTCATTCTGTGAAGTCCTTGCTCTCTCCTGTGCGGCCCTACTCTGCTCTGTTCCCTGAGGTGGACAACACCAGGAACTGTTGTGGGTGGGGAGGGATTCCGTGAGTGCTAGGAGAGAGAGACTGGGAAACTCTGCTTATGTGAAACTGTGAGTCTTCTGGACTCAGGTTAGAGATGGTCATCTCTGGCTCAAGGAACGGTCTATTCTGGGAGGTATGTGGGGTCAGACAAAACAAAGACACAAAATCATAAAGAACTGGGGGAACACAGATTTGGATTTCTGTCTTGGAGACTTACGTCTAAGCAGACAATCTGAATATGGAAAGCTAACTATATTGTTATTTCGCTGAGAGAATAGAATTGAATACCTTGCACTGTAAGTCCCCACGGACTTTGCTTTGTGTCATACTTAAAATAACCCATGCTTTCTCTTTGGCTTTACAGATAAAAACTAAAGTCTTAAAGCCCAAGCTCTTGAGGTTTCTACATTCAAGACAGGACCTTGAATGCCAGTCTTTGGTCTCATGACCTTTTGTTCTTTCTGCGCTGTCACTCTGTCTATGAACCTGTGAGCACTGGCTGCTCTCTTCACCCCACTGAAGGCGCTTGGCGTTGCGTTTTTTTGTGTGCACCTCATTTATGTTTTGACAAAGCCCTCAACCGGAGATAAAGTAACCTTCAGGAACTATGGTTTCTGTCACTGTTTTCTCTCTTGGGCATTTTCAGACAAAGCATTGGTCTCTTCAGTGTTAAAAGCTAGGGATGTGGGTTAGCTAACACCCAGCATTGTTTGGGCCTACCGTTCTGTGATTCTGAAATCGATCACTGCACTAGTTCACCCTTTATTCTTGTAACACCTCCCCAAACGCACAGGGCTTTGGAGAAACAGTGCCCATCTCACGCCAGGCTCCTTATAGCTTGAAAGCAGAGCTCTGCTCCCCTTCTGCTTCCCCTTCTCCAGGCTAATAGTGAACTTGAGGTTCTTTTTGTTTTTGTCTTTTGCAGTTGTAAGTATTCTTCCAGCCATGCCAAAATAACTCAAAACAACTGAATGGCCTACCTCCAGGTGCCGCAGGATTTTCTTTTTGAGATTTCAGGCTCAGGGCTGTGGTAGTAAGAGTGAAGAGGGCAGAGGACCTGTGGAATGGCAACTGCTGCATGAACGGAGGGCCAGTGACTTTTCCTATTAGTAGATCTCAGCTGAGAAAGGAGAAGCGTTGACTAACCATCCCTGGAATTTCTCTCAGTTAGATTGGAATCTGAGGGATTTTCCTGATGTGTTTTGAGGAAGTCACTTGGCTTTATGGAACCCAGGTGAAAAAAATTCAGTGCAAGACAGCTGACTCAGAAAACCTGCTTAGATAAGAAGCCCACTTCCTTGCAGTCAGTCAGCTGACAGCTCTGCTGAGTCACCACTCCCAAGTCTGAGGTAAGACCCAGTAAGACATAGTGTAACCATCTCATAGTGCTTAGGCTGCTAGACCTGTCCCCAGGCCAGTCATCTCTCAGAACATCTGTGGGTAGTAACTAGGATCTATGAGTTAATAAGCATCTAACTTGTGCCTGGTAACTGACAATCACATCTTTGATGACTTGGGAGAGCATCAGTCTTGCACCTACAGACAAGGCAAAGCCCACCTCATGCTTCATGGAACCGCTAGTGAACTGAGATCCTGGCACTTTGGCGGACTCTGTCCCATCAGCTTGTGACATGCCCAGTTTGAAAAGGACAAAAGTGGGGGCCGGGTGGTGGCGCACCAGGTTGAGCGCACATGTTATGCACAAGGACCTGGGTTCAAGCCCCCTCCACCCATGGGGGAAAGCTTCACAAGTGGTGAAGCAGGACTGTAGGTGTCTTTCTGTCTATCTCTTTCTTTCTCCCCCTTTCCTCTCGATTTCTGGATGTCTCTATCCAATAAACAAAGATAATTTAGAAAGGAAGGAAGGAAGGAAAGGAGGAAGAAAAGAAGAGAGAGAAAGAGAGAGAGAGAGAGGGAGAGGGAGAGGGAGAGAGAGAGAGAGAGAGAGAGAGAGAGAGAGAGGGAGAGAAAGGGAAGGATAAAAGCAGCTGCCAAGACAGGAGGGTCATTGAGGACAGGTTGGAATTGGCCTGAAGCCATTGATGTGAAACAAGTGCAACTCCATGCCCTCCCCCATGTAGCCTGTCTCTTTCTCCGAACGCATCAGAACTGAAGAACTCAAGAGCTGTAACAAGGCTTAATTGCGTAAAAGTAGAGATCACTCCTACTGCTGCCCTAGCCCGTGGGCCTGTGAATTTAACCTGTGCCTAAGGACAGAAACTGATAAGCCACTGCCAAGACACAGAAAGATGCTGTGCTCCAGAGATCTCTGCGCCAAGGACCATCTTCCGCAAAGGACTCAGCCAAAAGCCAAGCGGGACTGCTGGCAAGGAAGAGGCCCGGAGGACCCCTCCCGTGCGCTGCCCCGCCACCCCCAGGTCCACTGCCAGGAACTGCAGTGATGGCCCTGCAGCTTCTCATCTGACGCCAGCCATAAAATCTCTCCTAAATCATCATGCTAGTTGTTTTCATAGCCACCACAATCATTCTCTCTCAAAAAAATATTTTTAAAATAATTTTATTAGTGATTTAATAATGATTAAAAAGACTGTAAAATAATAGGGGTACAATTCCACACAGTTCCCACCACGAGAGTTCCCTGTCCCATCCCTGTCTTTCTCTTTTTGTTAAAATGTAAATAAAACATTAAAATAAAAACAACACTTGGGCGGGGCTAGATAGCATAATGGTTATGCAAAGAGACTCTCATGCCTGAGGCTCCAAAGTTCCAGGTACAATCCCCTGTACCACCATGGCCAGAGCTGAGCAGGGCTCCGGTAAAAACAAACAAACAAACACTGGTCATGCTAGAGATTTCAGCAGGCAGGACTCTCACTCAGACACCTGCTCAATAGCTGCCTTCCTGGTCTTTGCACAGTCTTATGGGAGGAGAGAGGCATACAGGTCCTGAGTTGTTTTTCCCACAGTAAAATGTAAATGACAAAGGGGACACCAGTCAGAGTGGCACCAATCAGAATTCCTGAATCAGAGGGTAAGAAAGTATCAGTGGGAGTGTGGATCCACCTGTCAACGTCCATGTTCAGCGGGGAAGCAATGACAGAAGCCAGACCTTCCACCTTCTGCATCCCTCAATGATCCTGGGTCCATGCTCCCAGAGGGACAGAGAATAGGAAAGCTATCAGGGGAGGGGGTGGGATACGGAGTTCTGGTGGTGGGAATTATGTGGAGTTGTGCCCCTTTTATCCTATGGTTTTGTTAATGTCTCCTTTCTTAAATAAAAAAGAAAAAAAAGTATCGGTCAGCTTGGGGAAAAAACTAAGCTGCACTTAGAGGACTTGGGCAGGCTCCTAGAGTAAACAGGGAGGGGGCCCTGTTGGGGAGCAAAGGCTGGAAGCCCTTCCTGGCCCGGGGTCCACTCCTAACTGCTCACCATATACCAGCTAGTGTCTAGATAACTGGCCGGGACTCCACTCAGGGACACGCAGCTCTCTCCACACAGTGAATCTGATATCTGCATGCATTTAAAGAATTTACTTTTGTTACTATTGTAGTCTGTTGTTTGCATAGAGACAGAGGCAGAGAGAGAGAATGAGAGACCTGGGCACTGAAGCTTTCTTCAATGTGGTGGGGGCTGGGCTTGAACCTGGGCCACGCGCTTGGCCAAGCAGGTCACCGTGAGCTCTTTGACCAGCCCCAGCTCCGCATCTCCACCCCCTCACACACAGAACACTGTCCTGCCGACCTCCCCTGCCCCAGACTTTGGACTCCGGGTGGGCAGAGCTGTGCTGTCCCCTGTGGAGAATCAAGACTCCATCTGTTTGTCCGTTTGCCCAGATTCAACTCTGAGAGTGAGGGTTCTAGCCAGCTTGTTCTCTCGAGTGTCCGGTGACCGGTGACCGACGCTTAGCCTTTATCTCTGGCTCTGGGTTTCCAGAAAGAAGCCAGGATGTTAATTAACACAAAAGGTCAAGCAGTTGTTTGACCTGCTAGTGTGTGTGTGGGTGGCTGGGCGGTGGAGGACAGAGCAGGGGGTCCGAGCAGGAAGGGAATGTGACCTCCACTGGCTGGCAGGGTGCATCTAGGGAGGCCTGCCCCTCTCCCAGCTCCAGCCTCACTGTAGGGACTGCAAAGGGTGTGATTACACTGCGGCTTTGTCTGGACCTGTGGGAGTCTTTGGCCATTTCTTTCCCCGTCTACCATCCCTGCTATAAAAATACTTGAGGATTCAGTGATGCTGACTCTGCATCTGTCTGCCTGGAGCCCACACACGTTCCTAGCTTTGGTCCGAATACCCAGGCCAGGCCTCCCTCCTGAATGTCGACTAGGATGCGGCATGTTGGTTCCGGGAAGCTCCCGGGGATCCCTTCCAGCCAGTTGGGATCTGTTTATCTAATTATTTAGCAGTGTATGTTTGACTGTAAAGAAGCCACTGCCCACATTCAGAGCCTCACAAAATTAGTTTTTAGTTACTATCTAGCTGGGCGGCTTCCCCCCGCCCCTTCTCCCAAAGGTTCTGTTTGATTTGTAAGTTTAATACGGCTTCAGGCATATCTAAGCACATATCGACTAGGTTTCTGTTTCGTTGTTCATTGTCTCATGCGTAATTGTCCCTCCACCCGCTTTATTGGAGGGTTACTGGTTTACAGTACAGTTGTTGACCTGCAGGTATGACTTCTCACTCCCGGAATATGTGTCTGCAAGACAGGCTCACCATTATCAGCTTTGAGTGGGGTGAGACAGCAGAGGGTTCCTTCAAGTCAACTGCTGAGCAGGGGGCTGAGAGCAGTGCCTGAGGGCGTGGTACCCACTAGTGCCCTGCGGCAGGAGCGCCCTGCATCCATCCTTGGGGGAGTCACCACCTGGGTCCAGTTGGAGGCAGGGGTTCCTTGTCTCAAGTTTCTGTTTGCAGGGGGTTGAAATAAAATAGGTTTTTAAGTGATCTTCTTTTAGAAATGTTTAAACTAGGGGGCCAGGCACATCCAGTTAAGCTCAAGGACCCATGCAAGGATCTGGTCCCCACCTGCAGGGGAGAAGCGTCACGAGTGGTGAAGCAGGGCTGCAGGTGTCTCTCTGTCCCTCTCCCTCTCTGTCTCCCCCTCCTCTCTCAATTTCTCTCTGTCCTGTCCAACAAAATGAAAAACTGGCCACCAGGAGCAGTGGATTCATAGTGCAGGCACTGAGACTCAGTGATAACCCTGCAGGCAAAAATAAAAGAGAGGAAAGAAAAAAGACATTTTATTTACTCTTTTATTAGACAGAGATAGAGAGAAGTGGAGACAGAAGGGTGGGATAAAGAGGGAGAGAGACAGGGAGACACCTGCAGCCCTGCTTCACTGCTGGTGAAGCTTCCTCCCCTGCAGATGGGGACCTGGGGCTTGAACTTGACTATTTATGCCACCATCCAACACCTTAAACCTACCCACTTTAGATTCAGCTAGAGCTCGGGTGAGTACTAGCTCCAGTTCTTGCTCCCAAGTTCAACAACCTCGAGAGAGCTGGAGCCTTTGGTAGACAAGGTCTCCCTCCTAGCGACACCTTGGCCTCCTGAGATGTCTGGGGAGCCCAAGCTCAGGGCCCCACACCTGCTCTGCAGGACACAGTGCTCTGCTTTCTCAGCCCCTTCTCTGTAAACCAGGAAGTCAGTGTCCTGAGAGAGAAACAGACCTGTCTAGCATAGCATGAGTAATATGCTTGGGAGACCAAACCTTCTGAATAGTTTTTTTTCCTGTCCGAATTGAAGACCTGTCCTAATTGTCGTCCAGGTCCTGGAAAATTGGCTCAGCATGCTGTCGTTCCAGCCCTGGGCACAGTGTGTATCGGTAAGGGCTGTGATGGATGGTGGGATGCCCCTGGAAGTCGGGGCTCTGTTTATTTGGGGAGGACGGATGGACGTTGCTAGCTCACAGAGGGAGAACACTTCTTCTGGGTCTTTCTGAAACCTGCTGTTCATGAATGCTGTGGTGGTCTCCCTTACTCTTCTGAGCTCAGCAAGACAGTGGCAGATTCCCATGGCTTCCTGGGTACCTTCAAGATTTGTGAACAGACCCAGAAACCTCACAAATCCCAGAATCTTTGTGTCAGAGAGATCAGAACAGGGATGCATGTACAAGCCTTTATTTATTTATTTATTTATTTATTTATTTATTTATTCCTTTCAATTTTTTTTGCTTGTTATGGTTTGTTACAAGATTGTAGGAGTACAGGTGTATAGGTCTGCACCACACCCACCACTAAGACTCTGTATCCCCACCCTCCTAAAGGAGAGGACCATAGCACTCATAATTCTTACAAACAAAAGGCTTTTTAAAATTTAATTTTGTTTTAACAAGTGAGAGAGAAACAGAGTGGAAGACCAGAGCTCAGCTCTGGTTTATGGTGGTGCTGGGAATTGGCCTGTGACCTTGGAGTCTAAGGCATGAAAGTCTTTTGTACAACCATGATGCTGTCTCCTCAGCCCTCAGGCTACTAGATTTTTGTTTTCTTTTATGTTTCTGCCGCTGCCACTCCCTCCCAAACTATACCCATTTATTTAAAAACTAGAGGAGAGTGGGGGCAAGAGGTGGCATACTTGGTGGAGTGCTCACATTACAGTGGGCAAGAACCAGGGTTTGAGCCCCCACAACCCACCAGCAGGGGGAAATTTTCATGAGTGATGAAGCAGGGCTGCAGGTGTCTCTCTGTCTCTCTGCATCTCTATCTCCCCCTCCTTTCTCAATTTCTCTCGGTCTCTGTCCAATAATAAATAAATAAATAAAATAAAATAAAACTGGAAGGTGTGAAGAAGAGCTAATACGGGTGTTCCAGTAACAGGAGAGATGCACATGTCCCAGAGTCTCACTGAAGAAGCCGTGTCATGACAACAGCAGCCCAGGATGACATTCATGGCAAGAGAAATCCGTCTTCTTCTTCTTCTTCCTCTTCTTCTTCTTCTTCTTCTTCTTCTTCTTCTTCTTCTTCTTCTTCTTCTTCTTCTTCTCCTCCTCCTCCTCCTCCTCCTCCTCCTCCTCCTCCTCCTCCTTCTTCTTCTTCTTCTTCTTCTTCTTCTTCTTCTTCTTCCCCTCCTTCTCCTCCTCCTCCTTCTCCTCCTCCTCCTTCTCCTCCTCCTTTCCTCCTCCTCTTCCTCCTCCTCCTCCTCCTCCTTCTTTTTTACTGCAGGGTTATCACTGAGGCTTGCTAGCACTACAAATCCACTGCTCATGATGACCATTTTTTCCCCATTTTATTGGACAGGACAGAGAGACACTGAGAGGGGAGGGGAGATGAAGAGGGACAGGGAGAGAGAGAAAGAGAGAGATGTGTGGACCTGCTTCACCACATCGCCCACCCTGAGAAGTACGACTCTTCTCCCTACTTTACAGGTGAGGTAACGGGAGCACCACGATGCTGAAAGGTCGCCGACTTCTCTCCAACTTGACCATCTGATCACCACACTGCTCTTCTGCAGATGGGTGCTGTGAACGCACCTCACAAAGCCGGCCGTGAATGTGCAGGGAGAGCCCGGTTCACACCTAGCTCACACCGCAGTGCCGGCCCAGTGCAGAGACGACTGAGAAAATGGAGAGAAAGGAATGAATGCCAGGTCAACATCCAAATCAAGAATCAGGGTTGAGGGCCGGACAGTGGCACACCTGGTTAAGTGCACCTATTACCATGCACAAGGACCCGGGATCAAGCCCTTGGTGTCCACCTGCAGGGGGAAAGCTTCACGAGTGGTGAAGCAGGGCTATAGGTGTCTCTCTGTCTCTCTCCCTCTCTTCCCCTCATTCCTTCGAAAGCTGAAGCAGCCCATGGATCCCTAGGAAGATAAAAGAAGCAGAAAAGCACGTGAGAAACGTCCTCTGCAAGGCAAGCCCATCTGTCCCGTCAGAGTTCTCGCACCAGTTGGTATCTCTTAAGCGGGAGCTGGCTCTGCTTGCATAGTCTGTGGATTGAAAGATTTTCTCTCTCCCAGGGTGCAGTGAGGCATCCTGACGTGAGCTCTGGGGAAGGGAGCTGGCAGGGTGAAGCCAGGGCTTTATCTGAAGGGATTTTCTGGTTTTCTAATCAGAGAGGAAGAATCTGTTTCCCGTTCTTGTGATGGGAAGACAGCATAAGAATGGGCTGATGATATGATTTCTTGAAGAACTGAGTTCTAAAATAAAAAGACAATGAAGGTGCTCAGCTGGGGGTGGGCGACAGAAATGGGCAGAGTGAGCGCCTTGAGCTCAGCAGACCTCGGTGCAGAGGGTGAGGTGCCTGGACTCTAGTATTGTGTGTCTTTGCCACCAGGCTTCTCGCTGTGGTTCTGTACCTGACTCCACCTCTCTAAGAGGACTCTGTTTTCAGAGAAGAGACAGAGAGATAAGAACAGACATCACTGGCTCACTCGGCTTTAAAATGCTCTGTGGTGTGTCTGGGGCTGGACCGGGGACGGTTCACTCTGTATGTGGTGCACTTAGGCTGCAGTTCAAGACCCGGGTCACCGCACAGGTGACCCAGCCAAGGGGCAAGCTTCTCGAGCAGTGAAGCTGTGCGGTGTTTCCTGATGGCTGGGTGGTGGCGTGCTCAGTTGAGGTTACCAAGTGCAAGGGCCCAGATTCAAGTCCCAGGGCGCCACTATGCTTGGGGGGGGGGGGGTGTGTGTGTCATGAACCGTGAGGCAGTGCTACAGGCATCTCTCTCTCTCTCTCTCCTTCTCTCTCTTTATCTATCTCTCTCCCTCTCTCCTCTCTCTCCCTCTCATTTCCTCCCCTCTCAATTTTTCTCTGTCCTATCAAATAAAAGATAGGGGGAAACATGGTCACTGGGAGCCCCAGTGACTATAAAAATCAGTTTCCACCTGTTCTCTGACATCTGTAGTCAGAATATATTGCTGAGTGACATGGGAGAGCCGATTGCTCTCTGAAGTATAAGAAGCTGCCGGAGGGACCTGGAGACAGCTCACCTGGTGGGTGGGCGTTTCACCACATAGAAAGTTCCAGCCCCTGGGGCCACATAGGGAGGAGCACTGTGCATGGCAGAACTCCATCAACTGTGGAGCCAGGCTGGTGTCTCTCCTCTCACCCACATCTCTCTCTCCCTCCCTCCATCTTTCTGCCTGAAGTTGAAAGAGGGGGAATTCTAGAAGTCCACTGATAGCAGTAGGATTGTACAAATATGAGACCTCAGGAAGCCAGAAAATATAAATAAATCAATAAAGTAAGCTGTCAGCCAAAGAATATTTGGGAGGAGAGGATTTCCTACTTGTCATTACCCTTTCTGGAACACAGAGGCTGTGTCATGCCCAGTCACTTTAAAAATGTGGGCCAAGATTATGACAACCTTGGAAGACTTCATTTTGTACTTCTGTTTTTTGACCTTGAATACCTCCATTCTTTCAGACTAATCCTTTTTTTAAATTGTTATTTATTGGATAGAGATAGAAAAATTAAGAGGGATGGTGAAGATAGAGAGGGAGAGAGACAGAAAGACACTTTAAGTCCTGCCTCACCACTTGTGGAGCTTTCCTTCTGCAGGTGGGGACCAGGGTCCTTGAACACTGTAACATGTGCACTCAAGCAGGCTCACCACCACCCGGCCCCCTCTCAGGCTAATCTTTTTTTTTATTATTATTTCTTTATTGGGGAATTAATGTTTTTACATTCGGCAGTAAATACAATAGTTTCTACATGCATAACATTTTCCAGTTTTCCATATATAACAATACAACCCCACTAGGTCCTCTGTCATCCTTCTTGGACCTGTATTCTCCCCACCCACCCACCCCAGAGTCTTTTACTTTGGTGCAATACGCCAATTCCAGTTCAGGTTCTACTTGTGTTTTCTCTTTTGACCTTGTTTTTCAACTTCTGCCTGAGAGTGAGATCATCCCATATTCCTCCTTCTGTTTCTGACTTATTTCACTTAACATGATTTCTTCAAGATCCATCCAAGATGGGCTGAAAACAGTGAAGTCATCATTTTTAATAGCTGAGTAGTATTACATTGTGTATATAGACCACAACTTGCTCAGCCACTCATTTGTTGGACACCTGGGTTGCTTCTAGATTTTGGCTATTACAAATTGTGCTGCTAAGAACATATGTGCACACAGATCTTTTTGGATGGAGGTGTTGGGTTCCTTAGGATCTATTCCCAGGAGAGGAATTGCAGGGTCATAGGGTAGATCCATTTCTAGCCTGAGAGTTCTCCAGACTGCTCTCCACAGAGGTTGGACCAATTGACATTCCCACCAGCAGTGCAGGAGGGTTCCTTTGTCCCCACACCCTCTCCAGAGGGTTCAGGCTGATATTAATGATTCTGTTGGAATTTAACTGGTTTCAGAGCCCCACCAGACAGTTCCCAGCAGACTCCTCGGTGCATCCATGGGGGGTGGTATGAAATGGCAACGCCATAGTCACTCCGTGCTCAGCTGCTGCTTGAGGCCTGATCTCAGAGAATCAGCACCGCCGGTCAGAGCTTCCTGCGGCAGCTGGCCCACGGGTCAGGAGAACTGTGACTTATGGAGACAGCACTATTCGAACTCATCATCTGACCAATGCAAAGGCGTTTCCTGGAGGCTTGTGTGAGCCCTTTGTCACAGCTGAGCATAAGTGCAGAGCCATGGGAAGGGAAATGAAAGAAAACGAACTCCAAGAGACTAGGAGGCCCTGTTGAAAACTTGGTTCTGCTCCCTCTCGGGCTAAGACCCTGAGACGGCTGCTCTGAATAGGAGCCTTCCCTGCGGAGACAGCATGAGCCCAGGCAGCCACCTGCACGCCCGCCACAGAGAGGCTGGTCCACGTTAGCGGTCACCAGAATCCAGGAGGAAAACAAGGCCTACTGAGTTTTCTTGTCGATTCAAACAAGTTTCCAGGGAGTGTGCTTTTCTAAGCAGATTTCTACTTCTCCCTTTACCACTGGGGGACACCCCACCCTTTTCTGCTCAGTTTTCATCATTACTAATTAGACACAGTTTTCACCAACATATTTTGGCTTGTGCTTTTGACCTTGAAAACAATTTCAAATTACGGACTACCTAAGGTGACCTCCCAGCGTCTGCTTCATTCCTGCGTGATTGCTTCCAGCTAATTCTGTTCGGAACTAGGCCCTGGGTTAAGGCAGTCACCCTGAGAAAGAGCAGAGAAATGCCAAGTCCTTGTGGATTCCCTGGGTTAAGAGAGTGGCAGGCACAAAGCTAGCAATGCCCACTGGTCCTCTGTGACTCAGTCTCCATCGGCCCCTCTTCACTGGCAAGTTTGAGCTAGAAATGCCTGTTCTGCTTAGTTTGTGGGACCTCTCCCATGAGGTGAGTACAAGCATCCACCATCATGGTGTGACCCTAACTGTGATAGACAGATGATTTCTGGTAGTCCATACTGATGTTTTCATTACTTTTTTTTTTTTTAAATGTTTTATTTATTTACTAAGGAGAAAGCTAGCAGGAGAGAAAGAACTAGACATCACTCTGGTACATGTGCTGCCTGGGATTGAACTCTGGACCTCATGCTTGAGAGTTCAGTGCTTTATCCACTGCGCCATCTTTCAGACCACTGTTTTCACCACTTTTAAAATTTATTATTTATTTTTAAAGGCATTGCCCTCTGTGCTAGAGTGTCTTTAAAATATTTTATTTATTTATTTATTTATTTCTTGACTAAGAGACAGAGAGATACAAGAGAGAAGCTGGGAATGGAGAGAGAGAGAGAGAGAGAGAGAGAGAGATACAGGGGGTGAGAGACCTGCAACACTGCATCACTTCTTGCAAAGCTTCTCCCCTGGGTACCAGGGCTTGAACCTGGGCCCTTGAGCATTGTAACATGCGTGCTCAGTGATATGTGCCACCACCTGGCTCTCACTTTTGAAATTTAAAGTCTTATGTTATTTTATGGGTAGTAGAAATGTAAATATATATTCTTTGGTTTTTTATTTTTTTGCCTCCAGGGTTATTGCTGGGGCTCAGTACCTACACTATGAATCCACTGTTTCCATTGTGGATGTTAGTATTGCTATTATTGTTGTTGTTGTGGCTGTTGCTGCTGTTGTTGTTGGATAGGACAGAGAGAAATGGAGAGAGGAGAGGAAGACAGAGAGGGGGAGAGAAAGACAGACACCTGCAGACCTGCTTCACCACCTGTGAAGAGACTCCCCTGCAGGAGGGGAGCCGGGGGCTCAAACTGGGATCCTTGTGTGGGTTCTTGTGCTTTGCACAATGTGTGCTTACCCATATATATATTCAACTTGTGATCTGACAGATAATCGCTCAGCAAGAAGTTTTAGTAAACAAGAACATCAAGCATATATGTCTAAGTGTGTGTACTGTGTGATTATCTAAAGAAAAATATGTGAAGCATCATCTCAGGAAATATGGTGGCCTCTAGAATACAAAGGTCTGATGACTGAAGTCTTAGGAGCTTAACAAATACGACACTTTGCTCCTGTGGGGGCCCCTGAGTTTCCTCACGGATAAAGTCAAGGGGCAGCTGGATCTCTTGCAGGTACCTGACCTCTTGCCGGTCCCACAGACCTAGCAGCAAACTGGATCGAGGAAGTCCCTCTGTGGTGGAGCTTGAATTCAGATGGAGAAGTGTAGTCAAGGCCGCAGCACATCTGGCCTGATCGCACACAAGGAGACCGTGCCATCTCCCATGGTCGGCGAGATGCCAGAGGCAGGGATGAGAAGCTGCTTTGGGAATATCTGTGAATGTCTGGCTGAACACAGAGGACGCGTGAGTGTGGACAGATGTAGATTGTTTTGGTTTCTGGTGAGTTTTCATCTGAGTTAAATTCCTGGAAAAATGATTCCTAAAGCTTGCAGCAGCGTACAAGGCCTGCCCTTGGCCGGATGTGCTCTCTGGAGATGCTGGGAGACAGGAACCCAGTGAGGACCCTGTCCGAGCCATGCCTATTCATCTTCACTTTGTCAGCCCAGCTTGAACTAATCTGACCATAAAATTGCTTTTCTGATTCAAAAAGTCTGAAATCCTGTGAAGTCCAGGTTGTTCTCTTCAATACCTAATTTTAAAGTCCTGTCCAAGAGAATTAGCAAATTTCCCTGGACTTGTTTTCTCTCTTTAAATCCCCAAAGTCACTTATTTCTTAACTGCTTGGGGTTGCACTATTTCTGCATTTGTTGGATCACCGCACAAGCTGGCGACCTGACAGTGCTGAGGGGCCAACTCGTCCTGCTTGGGGAATGGCTATCTGTGGGAGTGCAGGAAATAATGCTCCAGTGGTTGGAAAGCGTTAAAAAAAAAAAAAAAAAAAACCCAAAAACTAAAACAACACTAACTTCCAAACAGGGAACAGTCTATGTGTGGGCGGCCATCAAAAAATAAATGGTAATGAACTCGTTAAAAAATAACTGTCCGGCAAATCTAAAATCCTAACGTGACGGATGGAGAGAATGAACATGCCAGAGCCAAAGCCCAAGAGGGAAGGACTGTTCCTGAGGCCTGCGGGTGAGAGGAGTCCGCTGGGGCTTCTAGGGCTGCTGCAAACGAGTGGCTTCGGGTAAGGACTCCTGACTGCTGTGTTGCGTTCTTGCTCAGCTGAATGGAGCTCGCTGTTGAGACTTGGTTGGCAGGACGGTGCCACCAGTTTGCTAAAGAATCCCGGGTTGAGTATTAATTTTACTTCAGTGAGTCTTGCTAATGTGCACAATACATTTGTAGTTGCGTTTCTGTTCATAGACTCAGTCTCTCTCTCAAAACAATAACAACAACAACAACAGAAAAGCTTCAGTCTTTCTCTTTTGATTAAAATATAAACAGGAGAAATTATTGCTGAACCTGGCTACTTGACATGAAGTGCAAGCTTGGTAAATTTCAAACAAGAGGTGGCAATGTAAAGTCATTTCTAAATATGCATCTCCTGGAACTAGGAACCTAAAGGAATGTTTTCTCTTTCCATCCCTTTCTATTTGGGAGGTCATATACTTAACTCTGATTGTGCTGTTTATGCTCTGAACATTTGCAGCTCCTCTTGGGGAGTTGTCTTCAGAGCCGGTACAGCATTTTTGTTCTGAGAGCCCCACTCACTCTGTGCCAAACCTTTATCCTTAGGGGTGGGATGGGGGTTGGGGCCAGTGGAAGGGCGTGGACTGAAGGATTTCTGGAAAGAGCCAAAAGTCATCCAGAGGCCAGTCTTGTAAGTGGCGTGAGATGAACCATTGGGGGTTTTGAAAAATTGCTGCGTGTCCAGAGTGGAGCTTGGCTCTGTCATTTGGCCTGTGAACTGACCCTCAGAGCAGTCCTCAAAGAGACCTTCCTTCCCCAGCAGCTTTGGCCTGGGAGTGGTGTTCTTCAGATTAATGTACAGAGGCTGCTTACGTGGCTTCTTGGGAAGTAAGTAGTTCACCAAGTTCTTGTGTCTTTCTTATGTAAGATGCAGAGTGCTTGTTTCATGAGCTAGTAAGGTCATGCCTTGTGGAGAAGAGCTGCCACTTACTCATCAAAGGCAAGATAGACATTTGTCAGGTACACATAATCTCTCAATACCGCTGAAGAAAGACAAGAACATCTGCAGAATGCCTTGTCTCTCTCTCCCCGGGAACCCAACTAGGATTCAGTCACTGTCTGCGTTTGTGCTGTACATGCCCTGGTATAAGCCAATCCAAAATGAGACCTTGAACTATTTTGCAAATAAGTCCTTTCTTTCTCACCAAAAACCGTGGGAGCCAAGGTTAAAATTCACCAGCCATCCACTTGCAAATATCTGTTTTATAGATTTGGCCACAGATACACTTTAAATCATGTCCTACTCTTATAAGGTTGATGCATTACTGTACTTTCATGAATTATTTAATATATAACGTACAGGAAGGCTACTATAGGCCTGTCTACACAACCATGATTTCATTCTGCCCCAAGACTGAGCAACATACTGAGTTATTTTCTCTTATTCTTCCTACAGTTGCATATTCTTTTTTTTTATTAATTTATTTAAGAAAGGAGACATTAACAAAATCATAGAACGGGGGGGGGGGTACAACTCCACACAGTTCCCACCACCAGAACTCCGTATCCCATCCCCTCCCCTGATAGCTTTCCTATTCTTTATCCCTCTGGGAGTATGGACCCAGGGTCATTGTGGGATACAGAAGGTGGAAGGTCTGGCTTCTGTCATTGCTTCCCCACTGAACATGGGCGTTGACTGGTCGGTCCATACTCCCAGTCTGCCTCTCTCTTTCCCTAGTGGGGTGGGTCTCTGGGGAAGCGGAGCTCCAGGACACATTGGTGGGGTCTTCAGTCCAGGGAAGCCTGGCCGGCATCCTGATGGCATCTGGAGCCTGGTGGCTAAAAAGAGAGTTAACATACAAAGCCAAACAAATTGTTAAAGAATCATGGACCCAAAGGTTGGATAGTGGAGATGAAGTGTTGGGGGGTACTCACTGCAAACTCTAGTGTACTTCTGCTTTCAAGTATATATTTGCCCTAGTTTATGGATACGTGTGAACATATGCTCTATCTCCTGGAACCTGGTTTATATCTAGGTTTTGGGACTTTGTTGGGAAGTGAACCACCTGAGATAGAATTAGAGAATACTATGAAAGGAAAGGTCTCACCTGAGTGATGAAGCTGAAGGGTTGTCGTTCCACACCTGAAATCTCTGGACACAGTCTGAAGTGAAGCATGCTGGGGTGGCACTCGTTGCGTTGATTACGTTGCAATCAGCTGATGCAATATTATTTGATAAGAATTGGGAGAAGCAAAAGTAGTGGGCCCTTCCCTAGGGTCCCAGGACTGGGGGAAGTTTAGGCTCTATAGTGGAGATGTGAGGTTCCTGCTGTCTTAGGGTTCAAGAAGACAATGGATAGTTACTGTTACCATCACATTATTTGGTAATTAGGTTAACTTTGAAAAGTCCCTTTGTTAGACATACAATCAATTTTTCCCCCTCTCATATTAATTAGTGATTGATATAACTACAATTTAATAGGTGTGTACATAAACACCATTCCCATCACCAAAAGACTGTGTCCCATCCCACCCCCCCCCACCCACCCTCACTGGCCAGGAAGCCGCATGTCCACCCTCCCACTCACCACAGGGTTTTTACTTTGGATTTTTCCAAGTTCCAAGGGTTTTTCCAGTTGCATATTTTTAACACCTACTGTGTAATCACTATGATGCTTTTAGAAAGGGATATTTTAAAAGGTTTGTTCACGTCCACACATACTCTTCCAAAATGAGAGGCTGTTCACCCAAGTGCAAGGATAATTAAACATGCATAACATTTACCCATGCCACGTACAGGCTTGGAACCTTTGATTGACTGAGGGGTTTCAGAATAGCATGTTATTCTTGAAGAGAATGGTGCTATCTGAAATAAAATAATAATGAGAAGATCCTATAGTAAAAGACCCTGACTGGAAATTGGCAACTCCTTTCCCAAGAAATGATTCTAAAACTTTGCCCGGCATTTGGATGTACACAGAACTAATGAGCTCCTTGGCCATCTCCTAAGTGGTCATTCTGTTGAAAGAGTGGAAATCGATTACTCGAAAAAGTTGGAATCCACAGGAAGAAATACTTTTTTGTTTGTTTGTTTTTTGAACAAATTTTATAGAAGAACTTCACAAGCAATACATCAGGCAAAGAGCTAAGAGCCAAAGTATGTGGAGTTCACAGAACTCAGCAGCAACGACACCCATAACAAAATCTATTAAAAAATGGGGAAAGGACATGGCCAGAATATTTGCCAAAGAAGAGGTTCAAACTGCAAAAAAGATATGCAAAATGCTCATCAAGTAGAATGGCCTAAAGAAGGCACCAGAAAGTGTCTAGTCAAATATTTACTGCTTAAGCCTGGACACATTCCTCTCAGACCCCCTCTGTCACCACCACTTGTGAAGCATCCCACTGCAGGTGGAGAGAGGGGGCTTGAACCTGGGTCCTTGTGCAGGTCCTTGCGCTTAGTAATATGTGTGCTTAACTGGGTGTACCACTGCCCGGCCCTTGAATTATGTCCCTGTTATCTCATAATTTTTCAAAGTTTTTAAAAATTATTTTTATTTATTTGTTGGATAGAGACAGCCAGGAATCAAGTGGGAAGGGGGAGGCAGAGAGGAGAGAGAGAGAGAGAGAGAGAGAGAGAGAGACCTGCAGCCCTGCTACACCACTTGCAAAGCTCTCCCCCTGTAAGTGGGGAGCAGGGGCTCAAACCTGGGTCCTTGCACATTGTAATAAGTGTGTTCAACCTGGTGCACCACCACCAGGCACTTATCTCATAATTTGGGTAATTAAGATTAAATAACTCAAAAAAAAGTTTCCTCTTGGCCAAGAAAATAGATTACGTGGGTTGAACACTTGGCCTGATGCAAACACATCCAGGTTAGAGCCTGGCCCCCACCATACTGAGAGAAATTTAAGTGTTGTGATTTGATCTCTATAATTTTGTCTTTCTATCCGAAAAATTTTGCCTGAAGGGCAGAAGCCCCAATGATGACAAAAGAAAAAAAATTTTATTTTTCTACTTTGTGAGCTCTGCAGATGACATTTGCAGTTCCATGCACAACCTTCTGGCATAGGGCAGTGCGTTCTGGTACATAATGATCTCCTCTTCAACTTCCTCTTCCTCTGCTGCTTCCTCTTCCTCTGCTGCTCCTCTTCCTCTGCTGCTCTTCCTCTTCCTCTGCTACTTCCTCTTTCTCTGCTACTTCCTCTTCCTCTGCTACTCCTCTTTCTCTGCTGCTTCCTCTTCCTCTGCTACTTCCTCTTCCTCTGCTACTTCCTCTTCCTCTTCAACTTCCTTTTCCTCTGCTACTCCTCTTCCTCTGCTACTCCTCTTCCTCTGCTACTCCTCTTCCTCTGCTACTCCTCTTTCTCTGCTGCTTCCTCTTTCTCTGCTGCTTCTTCTTCCTCTGCTACTCCTCTTCCTCTGCTACTTCTCTTTCTCTGCTACTCCTCTTCCTGTGCTACTCCTCTTCCTCTTCTACTCCTCTTTCTCTGCTGCTTCCTCTTTCTCTGCTGCTTCCTCTTTCTCTGCTGCTTCCTCTTCCTCTGCTACTTCCTCTTCCTCTGCTACTCCTCTTCCTCTGCTACTTCCTCTTCCGCTGTTACTTTCTCTGCTGCTTCCTCTTCCTCTGCTGCTTCCTCTTCTTCTACTCCTCTTCTTCTGCTACTTCCTCTTCCTCTGCTACTCTTCTTCCTCTGCTACTCCTCTTCCTCTGCTACCTCCTCTTCTGCTGCTGCTTCCTCTTCCTCTTCAACTTCCTCTTCTTCTGCTACTTCATCTTCCTCTGCTACTCTTCTTCCTCTGCTACTCCTCTTCCTCTGCTACTTCCTCTTCTGCTGCTGCTTCCTCTTCCTCTTCAACTTCCTCTTCCTCTGCTACTTCATCTTCCTCTGCTACTCCTCTTCCTCTGCTACTCCCTCTTCCTCTGCTACTTCCTCTTCTTCTGCTGCTTCTTATTCCTCTTCAAATTCCTCTTCCTCTGCTACTCCTCTTTCTCTGCTGCTTCCTCTTCCTCTGTTACTCCTCTTCCTCTGCTACTTCTCTTCATCTGCTCCTTCCTCTTCCTCTGCTACTTCCTTTTCCTCTTCAACTTCCTCTTCTTCTCCCTGCAGACACGTCCAAGCTGTAGGCCGCTGCTGGCCATAGTGTAAGTTGCACTGTATCTTCTACAAAGAGTAGATGTGGACAGTCTTTTCTGTTATTTTCTGTGAATCTTACTCCTGTCACAGAGCTCTGCAGGCTAGAAATACTGACAGGTTCATGGATTTAAACAGTGAATAAAAATTCCTTTGGTATTAGCTAGATGAGTGGCCGTATATCTCCTCAAGGAAGCCTGAAGAGGCATTGAGTGGCTGTGGACAGAACTGTATGGAAAATGCATTGAGTTGTATCTTTCTGGTCTTGGGACTGAGGGCAAGGGACACTGTTTCTCTAACCACCTACCACTACATTCAGAAAATGAAAATTGTTGCATCTTGGCAAGTTCCAACATTCTGTTTTTCATAATAATTGTGGCCACTGGATGTGAGCTCTTCCATACATATAACTTTTTTTCCCCTATCATCATTATCACTGGGTCTGGTTGCCTTCAATGACTGGACCTCTCCTTGAGGCCATTTTTTCCCATAGAAGATGAGAAAAAGAAAGGAGGGAGAGGGAGAGAGAGAGGGAGAGGGAAAGGAGGGGGACACCTGTAGCACTGCTCCACTGGTCATTAAGCCTCCCCCCTGCAGGTGGGGCTGAGGGCCTGAACCCGGGTCCTCCCACATGGTATCGCATGGGCTCTATAAGGTGAGTCCCTACCTGGCACCACAAGCTGTTACTCCTAGGAGTGGGCAATGTTTTTCTGTCAAGAGCTGTTCAAATATTTATAACATCATTTTCGGGTCATGCAGAATTATCAGCTTAAAAATGTTGCTGTGAACAAAAACCTGGTATCCCAGGCAGGGCCTCGCCAAATGGTCTTACCGCCACACCTTCGCACTGGCACTGCCATAAACAAATGGCAGTGAGAGAATCAGAGAGGGGAGCACAGTTGAATCATTTTACAGGGTTCCAGGGTTCAATCCCAGGCCTCTAGTGCATGCATGGCATGTGTTTGTTTCTGAATCACTTCACTGGCCCTGGCTCAACGCTAAATCCACCCATCAAACCTGGCAAACAGAGACTTTTACAGGTTAAAATAACAACCAAGGCTTAATAAGCCAAGTCATTTGTTCTAGGAGTACTTTTCCCCCCTGGGGCCCTATCTAGTGGGTTATTTCTTTTCTGAATTAGTGAGTCAGAAATTTCCTAACATTAAGAATTCAACCTGAAAAGTTTTCTATTTTATTTTATTTTTTGACTTATCTTTATGAGTGTTCTCATGCTTTCTAGTATAAATTATAGAATCTGTTATATCTTAAAAACCCTTCTGGAAGCTTTGCTGTAATAGCCCTAAATTTAGACATGAATAAAGAAAAAATAGGGTGAAAGATGGCATAATGGTTAAGCAAACAGATTCTTATGCCCGAGGCTCCAAAGCCTCAGGTTCAATCTCCTGCACCACCATAAGCCAGAGCTGGGCAGTGCTCTGGTAAATTAAATAAATAAATAAATAAAGGAACAGTTAATCCTACGTGATATTAAAACAACTGCCAATTTTTGTGCTACTCATTCTGCTTATTTAAGTGTTCATGTGCAAGTGCTAATAGTTTAAAGTTCATCCTCTATTGGGAGGAGGAGATAGCATAATGGTTATGCAAACTGACTCTCACGCCTGAGGCTCTAAGGTCACAGGTTCCATCTCCCACACCATCATAAATCAGAGCTGAGCAGTTGTCTGGGCAAATAAGAAATCATTCTTTACAAAGACTTCACATTTTCTTCTTTGGGCTGTTCAAACTTCATGGTGCTATTCTGCGTGGTGTCTTGTATTCTAACTAGCTTTCTGCTGGGTTACTGCTGTAAGCAGGAGTATCGCTGAGTTTCTGTTTATTGTTTTTATATCTAACAACCTTGCGGAACAAACTTTGGATTTTGTTTATTTATTTTACCAGAGCACTGCTCAGCTCTGGCTTATGGTGGTGTTGGGGATTGACCCTGGGATGTTAGAACTTCAGGCATGAAGGTTTTTTGCATATACATTATGCTATTACTCTGGCTCTCACTTTTAATTTTAATAGTTGACTGGTTTTCTAAGGTCTATCTTGCATCTGGTCATAGTTGTAACTGCAAATGTTAACAAATTAGTTTCCTTCCTTCCTGATCTTAATACATCGGCCAGGACTTCCTGTGCTCTGCTGAAGAGTGACAGTGACTTTCATGTCTTATTCCAAACTATGAAGGGAATTGCATCCAAAATGTTTAAGTTCAGTTTGATCGTTGTAGTGCACTGTCAGCATAAAGGCTTGAGCTTTCTGGTTACTTGTAATTTTCTGAGACTTTATTTATAATCACAGATGCTGAACTTTATCCAATAACTTTTCTGCATTTGTTGAGATAATCATGTGATTCTGCTCCTCTGATTCATTACTGTGTGGTGACACAGTACCGTGGATGGAAGTCCCAGCACAGTGCTGACGTCAGCCTTGGCGACAGAGTGTGCAGTGGTCTGTGCAGGCGCATGGTGGATTGTGGGCAGATCCAGTCTGTGCTGGGGTACAAAGCATTGTGGGTGGGCTGGAGAGACTTAAAAAGTACAGCCAGCTGGAAGCCACTCTCTCTCTTTGGCTGCTGCTTCTCCTGGTCAGAAGCATCCCAGCAGAGGCGCTTCAGGTACCCGCCGTGGCCACTTCTCCTGAGAACTGAGCACGCGGGACTCTGTAGCCGGTAAACTTTTAGACTCTCCACAGCCATGAGCAGCCTTTATCAGAGCGGATAATTGCTTATCTTATGGGACTAGACTTTTGATAACTATACTCAGACTTTATGGACCTAGCATACTCTTAACCCTTGATGATAAGTGCTTATTTTGCCTTTTACCTGTTTTACCTGTTTACCTAATAAACCTCGTATTGTTTAAACCAGTTCCCAGATCCCGCTGTGAACCCTTTTACGTGCCACTGCAACCCCCAACCTAAACCCTTTAGCTGAGACAATCGTGATTTTGCTCCTCCGATTCATTAATGTAATAAATGACTTTGGTGATTTGATGTCTTATTATCTTATCTCAAATCCCATTCTTTAATGGTCTCTACTTATTATTTTTTAAAAATTATCTTTGTTTATTTATTGGCTAAAGACAGTCAGAAATCGAGAGGGGAGGGGAGTTAGAGAGGGAGGCAGACAGAGAGACACCTGCAGCCCTGCTTCACCACTCCTAAAACTTTCCCCCTGCAGGTGGGGACCAGGGTCTCAGACCCGGGTCCTTGTGCTCTGTAATGTGTGAGCTCAACCAGGTGCGCCACCACCTGGGCCCCTATTTACTCTTATTTTATGTTTTAAATCGTTGTTGAATTTATATGGCCGATACTTTATTGAATGTCTCACATTCCTTCTCTGATTTGAGGAGAGCTGGTTTGTGGACTTCGTTCCCTTCTTGAACAGTTTTTCCATGAAGACTGCAAAAGGCTCACACACTGAATTAGACTCGTCCTTTTTTTTTTTTTTTTTTTTTCTTATTTGTGTGACAATCTGTATAGACAACGATCTGCAAAACTTCTTCAAACCTTTTCTTACATGAAAAAATGGCAACCACCTATCAGAATAGAAATGGACACCTCTCTCTTTCTTGCACCTACATTTAATCTCTAAGCAAACTCATCTGGCTACAGCTGCACAATCCAGCTCCAATCCAGCATATTTCCCCACCCCACTCCATAGTGGCCAGCAGGTACGGAAAGAAAGCAAAATCAGGTCAGGGACTCTGTTGGAGTCATTTTATGTTCCCTTCACTGGGGGAGGAAAGAGGGAGAGAGAGAGATAGGATAAAAAAGGAAAGAGAAAGAACAGAGAGAAAGAAAGAAAGAAAGAAAGAAAGAAAGAAAGAAAGGGAGAGAAGAACTGATCTAAGTAAGTGCTGACAGCTGTCTCTGTGGCTCACCAAAGAAACTTCTTTTGTCTGTGAGAACTGTCACTGTTCCTGAAGACAGTCCCCAAGGCCACCCTCAGTGAGACATCTGCAACCACTGAGAGACCGCGGCAAGATGTGCCCACTGGCAAGAGTGTCTGCTCTGACATCTCATCAGACTGGGAGAGGGGAGCCTATAACTCTCCAAGCCAGTGGACTTCCATGAATCACTCCTTACCTCCGGGAAAGAAGAAAAAGACTTAGATTTTGTCAGGACTCTTCACTCATGGGAAATGTTGCTAAGAACCAGATGCCCAGGAACTATGACAATAGAAAACAGCTTGAGCGCTCCTGAATCAGAGGCCAGCTTCCCGATTTCTGGTGGGGGACTTGGCTCTGGAGGAAATGGGTTCATTAACATTTGCATCTATTCTGTTCCTCCCTTTGGCTTTATTTTGTATCCCTCTTCCCTTCCTGTATTTTTCTTACTATCTTGGTCCTTTGTAGACATGTTATATTTGTCTGTAGAGTTTAAAGACCTCATTTTACCTCTTTGTTGACACCGGAGAAATGTTTGACACCTCATAGTTGTTGTTTTTTAAGCTTTATTAGTGATTTAATAATGATTAACATGATTATAAGATAACAGGGATATAATTTCACACTGTTCCCACCACCAGAGTTCCCCTCCATTGGAAGCTTTTCTATTCTTTATCCCTCTGGGAGGATGGGCCAAAGATCTTTATGGGGAGCAGAAGGTGGGAGTTCTGGCTTCTGTCGTTGCTTCTCCGCTGGACATGGGTGTTGGCAGGTGGATCCACACCCCCAGCCTGTCTCTGTCTGTCCCTAGTGGGGCAGGTGTCTGGGGAGGGGAGGCTCCAGGACATATTGTTGAGGCCATCTGCCCAGGGAAGTCAGGATGGTGTCATGGCAGCCTCTGCAACTTGGTGGCTGAAAGGCATAAAGATACAAAGCTGGACACATTGTTTAATAATCAAGAACCTAAAGGTAGAAATAGAGCAGATGAGACTAGGGGTCCTCATCTGGGAAAAAGCTAGGAAGTCTATTTTAGGTCTATTCTAAGGGGCCATTGGGCTTTAGTAATTCTTCCCCAAGTCTGATAGCTAATCTGAAGGTAGACTAAAAGTATTGTCTGGAAAGATGACATCTCGCAGGTTGACCTCAAAGATAGATGGAGGAAAGCTTCAATGCTTTCAATGAAGGGCAAGTGTTTGGAAAGACACCCACAGGGACTGTGCCCTGCTCCATAACTGTCCTGAGTTGTGCTGCATGTCCTGTCTATGGTGGGACTCTCTGGACGCCTTGCACAGCACTGCTTTCCTTCAGGATGCCCTCACTGGACTGCCAAGTCATAAGAACCACATAAATCCTCAAGAAAAATAGCTACAATGGCCTGTATTTTACCCCAAGCACAGAAATTGGCTCAATATTTCTTAATCTGCAATGCCATGAGGAATGCACATCTAATTCCCTCAGAACCAAGAGACAAAGGTGACATGGAATGAGACATACACCATTATATTAAGAAACAGAAGACTTTATTTCTGCTTAGACTTTTCTTTTTTTCCCCTTCATATCAAAGGAAGAACCCACTTATTTTTATTGTATTGGTTATTTCATATAGATTTATAAAAACCTTAGGATCACAGGGGTATAATTCCACACCATTCCCACCACCAGAATCCTGCATCCCTATTCCCTCCACTGCAAACTCCAGTAGTTGTCCCAAGGTCACAGATCTGGGTTGACTATTATTTTTATAACCATATAACCATAACTATATAACTATATATATATATATATATACACACCCCCTTTTTCTTGTGGTTCTGCTTTTCCTTCTTTTCTAAATCACACCTCTACTTATTGCTACTTCTCAGAGTGTCCTCTTTTTCTCTTCTCTCTCCAGGTCCTGATGGAGTTGGAGTTCAGAGACCTCGGGTCATCTTCCCCTAATATTTCTCCCCCTCTGGGAGTATGAACCAAAATTATTTTTGGGGTGCAGAAGGTGGAAGTTCTGGATTCTCTAATTGCCACTTCCATGGGGGTAGATAGCATCATGGTTCTGCAAAGAAACTCTCATGCCTGAGGCTCCAAAGTCCTAGGTTCAGTCCCCGACACCACTTTAAACCAAAGTTGAATAGTGCTCTGGTAAAAACAAACAAAAACTGATAAGTTTATGGATTTGAAGCATTAAGTGCTTAGACTAAAGCAGACTCCCTGCCTCACAAAGCACCCTACATTCTTGATACTATGGCCACTAGATAAAAAGAAAGGGGGAGATGTCAGGAAATTGTGAGGATGTGGTTGAGCCTGGTAGGGCATGACTTGAGGGGACATCCATCCTCTTGTCTTATCAGACTTACTATCTACATAATCATTGTTTTGCCTGAAAGATCCCCACTCATTCCATTCCTTTGCTCTATCTTTTTTCTACCCTCAAGACCCTCCCTGCCTACAGGGTATTATTAATCCTACCAGTTAAAACCCTAACAACAGTTGCTAAGGAAGTTCCTACCTTTCCAGCTCCATTTTGCCTTTTTCTGCCCCTTTCCTAGCCATTTCCATTTCCAACTTGCCACTTCTGGGTCTGCCCTTTAAAAGCCTTGGCTTTCTGATCAATAAAGACTCAAATTGCCTCGCCACCACGAGTCTGTTCCTGAGTCATCTCCCTCACATCACTGAGTGAGTAGCAGCCCAGGCTGGCTCTGGTCGAGTTCTCTCCAACCCAGAGAGTATGTGCCGGGAAGAGGCACCCCCACACTAGCCCAGCAAAAGACAGTGTGAAAACTGGAGCAGAATGGCCATGAAGGTTAAGAGATTGTCTGGCTAGCTCCGAGGGTGGGAGAGAGAGGAAAGAGACAACCAGCGACTCATGGCTGAGCAGTACGTAGTTCAGTCTTTATTTATGTGGAACGCAGCACAATCTAAGCTATCTCTAGTCACAATCTTGTCCTTATATATCCTGAGGCGGAAGAGTCAGGTCCAAAGAGGATGTACGTAGGATAGGGGGTGGGGAAAAGGAAAGAGTGTGCAAAATAGTGAGGATTAAGCCAATGCAGGGTGGTCCTTAGTTAACAGTGGTTATATAAATAGAATACAGTGTTAAGCAGGGGGGATTAAACCAATGAAACAGAAGGGGTTTTAGAAGCAGAATTTAGAAGCATACCAACAAGAGATAAAGAGGGATCCAAGAATACAGTTCCCTTAAAAAACAAAAAGGACAGGAAAGAAAATCGGGCTCTCTAGACCATAAGAACTACTGGTATTTTTTAGATATTAAAGTGGAATGAAACTTTTAGTATTAAACTTGAGGCCAGGTGGCGGGTCCCATGCCTGAGACTACATGTTACCATGTACGAGGACCCCAGTTCAAGCTCTTAAGTTCCCACCGGTAGGGCTGAAGCTTCATGAGCAGTAAGTCAGGACTGCAGGTGTTGCTCTGTCTCTCTCTTCTATCTGCCTCTTCTCTCACAGTTTCTTGCTATCCCTATCCAAAATAAACAAATAAATAAATAAATAAAATTTCAAAAATAAATGGAAAGAGAAAGTTGGTGGTTTTGCAAGACAATCTGACACATGTTCCAAAAAGCAAGTGATTGTCATAGTGGTTAATGGAGAGGCATATCTTTCATGTTTGCGTTTCCTTATGTTGCCCTTTAAATTCGTAGTGGGGCTGTAATGGTGTCGTAGAATATTACAGGCTCACAGGGGTCTAGTTGCACACTTCACCAAGCACCAAAGTTTGACCAAGCAAAGTTTGGCGTCGTGCGAAGATTATAGCGGTTTTGAAACCAAAGAAAGACCCAACACTGGCCGCCAGCTATAGACCAATTTCTCTCCTCTCCGTGTGTTACAAACTCCTTGAGAGGCTGCTTCTGTCACGTATTTCTCATCTTACAGAGAAATTCCTATCACCCGCCCAGGCTGGTTTCCACCCAGGAAGATCTACCTGCGAACAAGCCCTGGCCCTTTCAACTTACATTGAAAATGGATTCCAGAAGAATTTAAAGACGGGTGCTGTCTTTGTTGATCTCACAGCAGCCTATGACACGGTCTGGCACCGTGATCTCCTAGTCAAGATCTCAAGATGCCTGCCTCCATGGGTGGCCAACACTATATCATTTCTTCTCCAAAACAGAAGATTCCGGGTACATCTGGGTGACAAGTCTAGCAGATGGAGACTTGTCTCTAGTGGCCTCCCCCAGGGCTCTGTTCTGGCTCCTACGCTATTTAACATTTACATCAATGACCTCCCAGAAACTTCTTCAAGGAAGTTCATCTACGCCGATGACATCTGCTGTGCAACTCAGGCATCCAAGTTCGACATCCTCGAGGAAACACTCACGAAAGACATGTCTCTGATATCTGATTACTGTAAAAAATGGCGACTAATCCCTAGCACTGCAAAAACGGTATCATCTGTTTTCCATCTACACCATGCCTCGGCCTCGCATGAGCTTAATGTGCAGCTTGGCGATACGAGAATCCGGCATGAAGCCCAGCCAGTCTATCTTGGCGTTACTCTCGATCGCACCCTGTCATTTCACGAACATCTCATAAAAACTGCAGCAAAGGCGGGCGTGAGGAATCACATCATTGCAAGACTGGCCAGCTCCTCATGGGGCGCGAGCGCTTCCACACTACGATCATCATCTCTGGCATTATGCTATTCCACTGCAGAATACTGTGCCCCAGGATGGTTCCGTAGCCCCCATGTCCACTTGGTCGATTCCAAATTATATTCCTCCATGAGGATCATTTCTGGAACCATCCGTTCCACCCCAGTTCCATGGCTGCCAGTTCTTAGCAACATCGCCCCGCCAGATATTCGTCGGGATGCGGCATCATCTAAGTTCATTTCCCATGTCTACGCTCGACCGGACCTGCCAATATACGCGGAGATCTTCGCCCACCCTGTCCAACGCTTGACGTCTCGTCACCCGATCTGGTCCCCTACGCCTACACTGAACTTCTGTGTTCCAGACTCTTGGAAACAGAGCTGGCAGTCAGCTGAGGTAAAGAACAAACACCTCATCACAGACCCCTGCGAGCGTCAACCCGGCTTTGACCTAGCACGTTATGATTGGGCCCTCCTCAATCGCTATCGAACAGGCCATGGCCGGTGCGCCGCTATGTTCCATCGCTGGGGAGCCAGAGACGACCCGAACTGCCCCTGCGGCTCCAGACAGACTATGACCCACATAGTCAACGACTGCCACCTCTCCAGATTCAAAGGAGGTCTCGAAACTTGACATCAGGCTCAACCTGACGCTGTTGATGGCTACGGAAGAAGGGCAAACGCTAGAAGAAGAAGCCAGCACCAGATTCCTATGCTTTCCCCTTCTGCACCCAACAATAAACAAAGTTTGGTTACTACTTCTTTTTAAGTTGTTTTCAGGTGTTTCAGTTCTCTGTACTGCACATACGAGTGACAGCATCTGGTAGCTGTCTCTCACCTCCTCACTCACTTTGCTCGGCACTATCCCCTCAGTTCTATCCTTTTTGTACTTAAAGACACAGTACTATCTTGTTAAATGCAGTTATATATAACACTATAGCTGTGAAAACAGGGTTGTATATGTCCTCTCAGATCAACATTTTCATGTCCCCTGGGCACATGCAGGAAATGGCAAGTGTGGGCAAGGTTATAGAGAAAAAGCTACTTTCTTGTAGAGCCGGTGGGAATGCAGACGGGAAGTGTCTGTGGGAAACAGTGCGAAGAGTTCTTAAACACACAGAACTGGAAATATCATCAGATCCAGCAATGCCATTCTGAAGTATTTATCCAAAAAAAGATATCTTTTTTTTTTTAACAGCTTCTTTTAAAGACTTTTCTTCCCAGTTTCATGGAAAATGCCCCTTAGTAAGTCAGAGAAATAGACTATGATTCTTATTTAGCAGAAGATCATTTATTAAAACAACGTCTCTTAGTGTCAGAATGAGAAGTAGATAGTATCTTCTCAAAATATACAGTATAGTGGGCCTGGGCCCATTAGGTCATACGTAGAAAAGCTGAGAAAGAGAACAGTCACAGAAAGATAGAACTGACCTTAACCCTGGGAAGACTGCATCAAAGCTGGGAAGACAGCCAGAGAATGCAAAGATAGGCCAACCAGAAGACCAAGCTCCTGAGGTTCAGGACAAAGTGGAGGAAGGGTGGAAAGAAACTTGGAGGGGCAACTCTGTGAGATCAGGTTAGGGGCGGGCGCGCAGTGCTTCTGTTTAGTGACAAGTAGGAGTCGGAGTCGCTCACGTGCATTATGGAAACAGTCATCTATCCTACTTGTACCAGACCTTCGTAGACAAATCTGTTGGGAGGTCTAGCTAAATTCTCTGAATAAACTAAATTCTCTCAATCAGAAGGATATGCCACTTCTAAGAGACACCTCTCGAGACCTGGTGTTCTTGATGGTATTCTGTCTACATTGGTCTCCTAAGCAACTTAATCCATGACACACCTGCCTTTTGCTCAACATAGACATAAGGATCAGGCTAATGGGCATTTTCTAAAAAAAATATCTTTATAAAATCACCTTTGATCACACTGATGTCAGGGAGATTCAGTACCCAGGTTAAGTGGGTTTACAAAGACTGCAGAGTGCTGCTAACCTACTTCATCGTAGACAATTCAGGAAAACCTCAATCTTGCCCACAGAAGGCAGAAGTTTCATGGATGAAGTCAGGGGCTGGTGGAAATCCAGACTTCATTCAAATGCTCAGACCTCTAAAAGATCAGAGATAGAATTTGAGGGACCGTCTCTAATTCCTTCTTCTAGATTTGGGGGCAAGTCCTTGGCCCCTGTTGAGAATCTTTTCAACCACACCTAAGAAAATACAGGCAGAGACAAATCAGATAGGCCTGGTTTTCAACTACTCATAGATTATTCCTTCCTGATGTCATCATCAGGGGTGTTCTAGGCAAAGGGGTGGGTCCAGGTGCCACACCTGCTCTCAGAGAACATATAAGGGTCTGTATCTGTCTTCAAGGCAGTCGTGTTAGGCTGACAGATAGCTCCTTGGCATGTCACCTTTCCCCCCCTCCTAGGAAGCTTCAGGAACACTCGGTGTATGTGGGGGGAGGCCTGGAGGGCCAGGCCTTTGTCCCTGCTTCTGTCCTCCAGGTGGCAGGAGCAGCCTCCGTACTGTTCAGTGCCAGGAGCAACCTCGGGCCACGCCAAAGATAACATGGTCTGCACACAAGAACACGCTGTACCTTCCTCGCTTCCCAAGAAAGCCAACCCCGGTGACGCCGGGTGAAGGTCAGCAATGCTGTGAAACTGTGGAGAAGTCTCACTTGGGGCTGGAAGTCAATATGAGGCCCCAGACTTCCTTCCTTCAACAACTCTAAAGAGTCCCACCTCGGTTCCCTCTGACCCTTTCAAGCCGTGCAGTACAGCACACTTCAAGCATCAGAAATGCTTGCACAGCTAACTCGAGCACCAAGGGCAGAAAATCACTCTCGTCAGAGGACAAATGTCAAGGGGTTTCACGAGTAGGTGGAATGTAAGCAGTGAGGGCAGCAAGGGAAAGCTTAAGGTGGCACTTGGTCTGGGCATGGATATTGTACCAAAGCAAAGGACACTGGGCAAGGAGGGAGATGAGCTGGGCGGAGCATGAGCATGGGGTCCTGGTCTATGACGGTTGACAGGAAACTAGGTTGGGGGGACCGAGCTTGCAGATGCCTGTGATGGGGAGGTGACACCTTGTGCCTGTGTCTCAGTAACTAAATGCTCAATGATCAACATGAGGAAAAACCATGGACAACTGGGGAGGTCACTCTGGAGAGAGGGGCAGGGAAACATCCATCCTTTGAGCAAGTTGTGGTCTATATACACAATGGAATACTACTCACCTATAAAAAATGGTGACTTCACTGTTTTCAGCTGATCTTGGATGGACCTTGAAAAATTCATGTTAAATGAAATAAGTCAGAAACAGAAGGATGAATATGGGATGATCTCAGTCTCAGGCAGAAGTTGAAAACCAAGATCAGAAGAGAAAACACAAGTAGAACCTGAACTGGAATTGGCATATTGCACCAAAGTAAAAGACTCTGGGGTAGGGGTGGGGAGAATACAGGTCCAAAAATGATGACAGGGGACCTAGTGGGGGCTGTATTGTTACATGGAAATGTTATGCATGTACAAACTATTGTATTTACTGTCGAATGCAAAACATTAATCCTCTAATAAGGAAAATTTAAAAATAAATAAAATAAAATGTTTCCATCACCTCCTCTAGTTCCTGGGACAAACATGAGAACTTAAAACAGTCCCCTGGGTTCCCACCTCACCCTCCCGTTAGTCTGGGAGTGGTCACCTTGCCTTTTTCTGCATTCCAGCCCCCAGGCACCATTTTTCCTGCCACAAAGGCCAGTGCTTGAGAACACCTTCCGCCTCCAACACCCCACCACGCCTCCCGCTGCCCTCAGGCCGCTTGAGATCCCAGCTCCCAGCTATGCCCTCAGGGCACTTTCGTTTAATTTGAGACTTGATAATAATTAACTAGATTTTAAGATCACAGGGGTTTCATTCCACACGGTTCCTAATACCTGAGTCCCCTGTCCCATCTCCTCCACTGGAGGCTTCCCTGTTCTTGATCCCTCTGGGAGTCTAGACCCAGTGCATTATGGGGAGCAGAAGGGGGGGATTTCTGGCTTCTGCAATTGCTTCTCTGCTGGGGCATGGCGTTGGCAGGTGGATCCATCCTCCTCAGGAGCCTTTTCTATCTTTCTGGAAGAAGCCAAATCTCCCCATTTTAATTTTTGTGGCATCAGTGAGCACTCCTTCCTTCAGAGGACTTCTTGGTTGTTATCTGGCGCATCTTTGTGGTCCACGTTACTGATGCCTGTCTCCCCACTCAGACGTGCCCCACATGGGTCAAGGCCCTCTGTGCTCAGTGAGTCGCGCTGACAGCACCTGTGGCAGCAGCAGCAGGAGGCTGTTGACTCCAGGGCCTCCCCAAGGATTCACGGAGCGGAGTTGCTCCCAGCTGTTGCTATGCTGCTACCTTCACCCTCTGACCTCACTCTGGGTCTTCTGCCCCCATGGAGGCCCAGCCTGTCACTTCCCTCTGTGCCTGTAGTGACCAGATCTGCTGTCAGTGTCACTGATGCTTCCCCAGCAAGACCCCAGCAGCCTTTCTGGAACAGCTTGGTGCAACTGACTGGTCTCTAGGAAGCCTCCTGGCTCCACACTCCCAGTGCCACCTTCTTCAGGAGTTTGGCTGAGAAAAGCAGGACTGTCCACCTTCTTACTTGCTCATGAATTGGAAACTCTGCTCTCTCTCTCTCTCTCTCTCTCTCTCTCTCTCTCTCCAGTTTTCCCCTTCTCTTTTATTTCCTTATGTTTTCTTTTTTTTAAAAAAATAGTGTATTTATTTATTCATGAGAAAGATAGGCAGAGAAGGAACCAGACATCACTCTGGTACATGTGCTGCTGTGGATTGAACTAGGGACCTCATGGTTGAGTATTCAGAGCTTTATCCACTGCGCCACCTCCCGGGCCACTATCTCTTTATATTTTTATTTAGATTTTATTCTTTTATTTTATCAATTACAGGTATTTGTGAAATTTATTTAGATTTAGATGCTTTCTTTTTTATTTTATTTTACTTATTATTATTTAAAAATTTTTTTATTTATAAGATGGAAACACTGACAAGCGCATAGGATAAGAGAGGTACAATTCCACACAATTCCCACCACCAGATCTCCGTATCCCATCCCCTCCCCTGATAGCTTTGCTATTCTTTATCCCTCTGGGAGTATGAACCCAAGGTCACTGTGGGATGCAGAAGGTGGAAGGTCTGGCTTCTGTAATGGCTTCCCCGCTGAACATGGGTGTTGGCAGGTGGATCCATACTCCCAGCCTGTCTCTCTCTTTCCCTAGTGGGCCTGGGATCTGGGGAAGTGGGCTCCAGGACACATTGGTGGGGTTGTCTGTCCAGGGAAGTCTGGTTAGCATCATGGTAGCATCTGGAACCTGGTGGCTGAAAAGAGAGTTAACATACAAAACCAAACAAAAATTGTTGATTAATTACTAACCTAAAGGCTGGAATAGTGCAGATGAAGATTTGGGGTCTCTGTTTGAAGATAGCTAGTAGGTCTATTTCAAATATTTTCCAAAGGGTCCATGAATATACAGGTTTTTTACTGAGCCTGACCTCTGATATGCAGGTGGACCCAAGTTATTGTCTGGGGAGATGATGTTATGGCTGGAAAAGGGACAGAAAGCTGCACCAGGGAAGAGAGTAGCTCCCTAATATGGGAAAGGTGTATAAATATTGTGAACTGTTAGATGCTTTCTACGATAATTTATTTTGAAGTTCACATGCTAGTATATAGTAAATAAAACAATGTATGTATTTATGACTTTTGATTTGTAACTGATGAGAGGAGGAGAAAGCCAGCCAGTGCGTCACTCCAGCACATGACTGAAAATGCAACACTCCACCCACTCTATTTCCTCCCAGGACATTATACTTTCATAAAATCCATGACTGAATTTTAAATCTTCTGTGACATCTGTGGTATGAGATTTTAAAACTTTGTTTTAAGTTCATATATGTATTATTTGTTATTGGATAGAAACAGAGAGAAATTGAGTGGAGAGGAGGAGATAGAGAAGGAGAGAGACAGAGAGACACCTGCAGACCTGCTTTACCACTTGTGAAGCTCTCCCCCTGCAGGCAGGGTCTGGGGGCTTGAACCTGTGTCCTTGTGTACTGTAGCATGTGTGCTCAACCAGGTGTGCCACCACCTGGCCCTGGCCCATTTGCTTGCTATCTATCTATCTATCTATCTATCTATCTATCTATCTCTATCTTTCTTTCTTTGAAAAAGGAAACATTAACAAAACCACAGAATAAGAGGGGTACAACTCCACACAGTTCCCATCACCAGAACTCCGCATCCCCTCCCCTCCTATTCTTTATCCCTCTATACAGCTTTCCTATTCTTTATCCCTCTGGGAGTATGGACCCAGGGTCATTGTGGGATGCAGAAGGTGGAAGGTCTGGCTTCTGTAATTGCTTCCCTGCTGAACATGGGTGTTGACAGGTGGATCCACACTCCCAGCCTGTCTCTCTCTTTCCCTAGTGGGGCAGGGCTCTGGGGAAGCAGGGCTCCAGGACACACTGGTGGGGTTGTCTGTCCAGGGAAGTCAGGTCAGCATCCTGCTGGCATCTGGAACCTGGTAGCTGAAAAGAGAGTTAACATACAAAGCCAAACAAGTTGTTGGGCCATTATGGACCTGAAGACTGGAGTAGTGCAGATGAAGTGTTGGGGCGTCCTCATTGCAGACTGTTGTGTACTTCTGCTTCCAGGTCTATATTCTGCCCTAGTTTATGGATACATGTGAACATAGGCTCTATCTCAGGACAACCCGGCCCATCTTCTTAACCAGCGCCCCTGCAACAGCAGCTTTCTCAGTACCCGAAAGACCTCCCGGCCATGCTTTTCTGAGCATACTGCCCTTGTGATGAGGAAAAAAAAAAATCAATGGCAAAATTAGCATCCACCAGAGGGGTCTATAAACTCCTAAAACATACACTCCTAGGGGCCAGATGATGGCGCACTTGGTTGAGTGCACATGCTACAGTGCACAAGGACCCGGGTTCAAGGCCCCAGACCCCACCTGCAAGGGGAAAGCTTTGTGAGTGGTGAAGCAGGGCTGCAGGTGTCTCTCTGTCTCTCTCCTTCTCTACCTCCCTCTTCCCTCTTGATTTCTGGCTGTCTCTACCCAATAATAAATAAAGATAATTTTAAAATCATTAAAAAAAGAAAATATTAAAAAGACATACACACCTGTACACTCAAATCACCTCAGTAAAAAAAAAACAAACAATCAAACAGCATTATAGATGACAGTTACAAGGCACATATATGTGGAACACCCCCAAAAATGAATTTCTGATATAAATTGAGGAATGCCATGCTTCTAAAAAATGTTGTTTTGGAACAAAAGGAGTGAAACAGTGTGGCATGCCGGGCTTCATAGTCAGCCCTTTGTCCTCCTGAATTTCTCCTCGACTGTGAGAAACAGTTCATGCCTGGACCAGACCTTTAGCGACCACAGCAAGGTCGACATGTTGCAGCCGGACCGGAACCCTGAACACTAGCCGTCTCCATCTTCCTGGGGTCAGAGACCAAAAAGGAAAGTTTCAGATTCCACACAGAAGCGAGGAACTCAGTGAGAGGTGAACAAAGCGTCTCTTTGGAGCTGAGGTTACCAAGCTCTGCTATATGGAACAGAGGAAGAGGGAGGGCATGGCTGTGCAGCTTCAGATCAAAGCATCTGTGGCAACAGTGGCGTCCTTCACGTGCACGTGGGATTTCTTGTCATGGAGCATTCGTCCACGTCGAGATGCCTGAAGTTCTTGGGCTCCGGGAAAATGGCTGATTTATGATCCTGCTCAGAAAGTGCTTAGTATTAAAAACTGGCTCCAGCCCTTAGCAAGTACTTGTGTGTGCTCCCATTCCGAGGCACTCTGCACAAACACTGACCCAATTAACTTCTGGTTTACAGAAGAGGAGAGTGTGCATTGTCACCGAGTTCCGGCAACTCCAGACTGCATTTCATCCTCACAGACTCTGTCCAAATAGATTTATTTTCAAGTGTTGAAGCAGTAGTTG